>NW_026737019.1:0-52721 GCF_949786415.1 Peromyscus eremicus | reverse complement strand
TGTGTTTCCTATAGGGCCAAAACAGTGAGCTTGCTCAGAACAAAAGAACTGTGCTTCCTACACACACGGTCATATCTAGTTCAATTCTGCTTAAAAAACTGACAAGAATAGTAGATCCTCTTCAGTCCAATACACTGTACTTGCTGGGAACAGATGCGTGTGCTATTTGCACTGTGAATGACAATGGGAGCGCAATAGTGACTCTTCTTAACAGAAAACAACTCTTGCTCGTAGGACCAGAAACTGCATGGGATTCAATTCCATTTCTGTCTGGGAAACAAACACTAGCTCGACTTACAAGAAACACACTCTGCTTTTGAGAAAAGATCACTCTTCTACTCTACAGTGTTTCCTATGGGATCCGAACAGTGAGCTTGCTGAGAACAAAAGAACTGTGCTTCCTACACACACGGGCCATATCTAGTTCAATTCTGCTTAGGAAATTGACAAGAACAGTAGCTCCTATTCAGTCCAATACACTGTATTTGCTGGTAACAGACGCGAGTGCTATTTGCACTGTATATGCCAATGGGAGCCCAATAGTGACTCTTCTTACCAGAAAAAAACTCTTGCTCGTAGGACCAAAAACTGCATGGCATTCAACTCCATTTAGGACTGGGAAACAAACGCTAGCTCGCCGTACAAGAAACACACTCTGCTTTTGAGAAAAGAGCACTCTTCTACTCTAAGGTGTTTCCTATAGGGCCAGAATATTGAGCTTGCTCAGAACAAAAGAACTGTGCTTCCTACACACAGGGCCATATCCAGTTCAATTGTGCTTAGCAAACTGACAAGAACAGTAGCTCATCTTCAGTCCAATACACTGTACTTGTTGCGAACAGACGTGAGTGCTATTTGCACTGTGTATGGCAATGGTAGCACAATAGTGACTCTTCTTACCAGAAAACAACTCTTGCTCGTAGGACCAGAAACTGCATGTGATTCAACTCCATTTAGGACTGGGAAACAAACGCTAGCTCGCCTTACAAGAAACACACTCTGCTTTTGAGAAAAGTGCACTCTTCTACTCTACGGTGTTTCCTATGGGGTCTGAACAGTGAGCTTGCTCAGAAAAAAAGAACTGTGCTTCCTACACACAGGGGCCATATCTAGTTCAACTCTGCTCAGGAAACTGACAAGAACAGTAGCTCCTCTTCAGTCCAATACACTGTACGTGCTGGAGCAGACGTGAGTGCTATTTGCACTGTTTATGGCAAAGGGAGCACAATAGTGACTTTCCTTACCAGAAAACATCCCTTGCTCGTAGGACCAGAAACTGCATGTGATTCAACACCATTTTGGACTGGAAAACAAACGCTAGCTCGCCTTACAAGAAACACACTCTGCTTTTGAGAAAAGAGCACTCTTCTATTCTACTGTGTTTCCTATGGGGTCTGAACAGTGAGCTTGCTCAGAACAAAAGAACTGTGCTTTCTACACAGACGGGCCATATCTAGTTCAACTCTGCTTAAAAAACTGACAAGAACAGTAGCTCCTCTTCAGTCCAATACACTGTACTTGCTGGAAACAGACGCGAGTGCTATTTGCCCTGTGTATTGCAATGGGAACAAAATAGTGACTCTTCTTACCAGAAAACAACTCTTGCTTGTAGGACCAGAAACTGCATGTGATTCAACTCCATTTAGGACTGGGAAACAAACGCTAGCTCGCCTTAGAACAAACACACTCTGCTTTTGAGAAAAGAGCACTCTTCTACTTTACTGTGTTTCCTACAGGGCCAGAACAGTGTGCTTGCTCAGAACAAAAGAACTGTGCTTCCTACACACACAGGCCATATCTAGTTCAACTCTGCTTAGGAAACTGACAAGAACGGTAGCTCCTCTTCAGTCCAATACACTGTACTTGCTGGGAACAGACGCGCAAGCTATTTGAACTGTGTAGGGCAAAGGGAGCGCAATAGTGACTTTCCTTACCAGAAAACATCCCTTGCTCATAGGACCAAAAACTGCATGTGATTCAACTCCATTTAGGACTGGGAAACAAACGCTAGCTCACCTTAAAAGAAACACAATCTGCTTTTGAGAAAAGAGCACTCTTCTACTCTACTGTGTTTCCTATTGGGCAAGAACAGTGAGCTTGCTCAGAACCAAAGAACTGTGCTTACTACACACACGGGCTATATCTAGTTCAACTCTGCTTAGGAAACTGACAAGAACAGTAGCTCCTCTTGAGTCCAATACACTGTACTTGCTGGGAGCATACGCGAGTGCAATTTGCACTGTGTATGGCAATGGTAGCACAATAGTGACTCTTCTTACCAGAAAACAACTCTTGCTCGCAGGACCAGTAACTGCATGTGGTTCAACTCCATTATGGACTGGGAAAAAACGCTAGCTCGCCTTACAAGAAACACACTCTGCTTTTGAGAAAAGAGCACTCTTCTACTCTTCTGTGTTTCCTATAGGGCCAGAAGAGTGAGCTTGCTCTGAACAAATGATTTGTGCTTCCTTAACACACGGGCCATATATAGTTCAACTATGCTTAGGAAACTGACAAGAACAGTAGCTCCTCTTCAGTCTAATACACTGTACTTGCTGGGAACAGACACGAGTGCTATTTGCCCTGTGTATGGCAATGGGAGTGCAATAGTGACTCTCGTTACCAGAAAACAACTCTTGCTTGTAGGACCAGAAACTGCATGTGATTCAACTCCTTTAGGACTTGGAAACAAACGCTAGCTTGCCTTAGAAGAAACACACTCTGCTTTTGAGAAAAGAGCACTCTTCTACTCTACTGTGTTTCCTATAGGGCCAGAACAGTGAGCTTGCTCAGAACAAAAGAACTGTGCTTCCTACACACACAGGCCATATCTAGTTTAACTCTGCTTAGGAAACTGACAAGAACAGTAGATACTCTTCAGTCCAATACACTGTACATGCTGGGATCAGACGCCAGTGCTATTTGCCCTGTGTACGACAATGGGAGTGCAATAGTGACTCTTCTTACCTGAAAACAACTCTTGCTCCTAGGATCAGAAACTACATGTGATTCAACTCCATTTAGGACTGGGAAACAAACGCTAGCTCGCCTTACAAGAAATACACTCTGCTTTTGAGAAAAGAGCACTCTTCTACTCTACTGTGTTTCCTATGGGGTCCGAACAGTGAGCTTGCTCAGAACAAAAGAACTGTGCTTCCTACACACACGGGCCATATCTAGTTCAACTCTGCTTAGGAAACTGACAAGAACAGTAGCTCCTCTTCTGTCCAATACACTGTACTTGCAAAGAACAGTAGCGAGAGTTGTTAGCACTGTGTATGGCAGTAGGAGGGCAATAGTGACTCTTCTTAACAGAAAACAACTCTTGCTCATAGGACAAGAAACTGCATGTAATTCAACTCCATTTAGGACTGGGAACCAAATGCTAGCTCACCTTACAAGAAACACACTCTGCTTTTGAGAAAAGAGCACTCTTCTACTCCTGTGTGTTTCCTATAGGACCAGAACAGTGAGCTTGCTCAGAACAAAAGAACTGTGCTTCCTAAACACACGGGCCATATCTCGTTCAACTCTGCTTAGGAAACTGACAAGAACAGTAGATCCTCTTCAGTCCAATACACTGTACTTGCTGGGAACAGACGCGAGTGCTATTTGCACTGTTTATGGCAAAGGGAGCACAATAGTGACTTTCCTTACCAGAAAACATCCCTTGCTTGTAGGACCAAAAACTGCATGTGATTCAACTCCATTTAGGACTGGGAAACAAACGCTAGTTCACCTTACAAGAAAAAAACTCTGCTTTTGAGAAAAGAGCACTCTTCTACTCTACTGTGTTTTCTCTAGGGCCAGAACAGTGAGCTTGCTCAGAACAAAAGAACTGTGCTTCCTACACACAAGGGCTATATCTAGTTCAACTCTGCTTAGGAAACTGACAAGAACAGTAGATCCTCTAGTTCCAATACACTGTACATGCTGGGAACAGACGCCAGTGCTATTTGCCCTGTGTATGACAATGGGAGCGCAATAGTGACTCTTCTTACCAGAAAACAACTCTTGCTCCTAGGATCAGAAACTACATGTGATTCAACTCCATTTAGGACTGGGAAACAAACACTAGCTAGCCTTACAAGAAACACACTCTGCCTTTGAGAAAAGAGCACACTTCTATTCTACTGTGTTTACTATAGGGTCCGAAAATTGAGCTTGCTCAGAACAAAAGAACTGTGCTTCACACACACGGGCCATATGTAGTTCAACTCTGCTTAGGAAACTGACAAGAACAGTAGCTCCTCTTCTGTCCAATACACTGTAGTTGCTGGGAACAGACGCGAGACCTATTTGCACTGAGTATGGTAATGGTAGTACAATAGTGACTCTTTTTACCAGAAAACAACTCTTGCTCGTAGGACCAGAAACTGCATGTGATTCAACTCCATTTAGGACTGGGAAACAAACGCTAGCTCGCCTTACAAGAAACAAACTCTGCTTCTGAGAAAAGAGCACTCTTCTACTCTTCTGTGTTTCCTATAGGGCCAGAACAGTGAGCTTGCTCAGAACAAAAGAACTGTGCTTCCTACACACACGGGCCATATCTAGTTCAACTCTGCTTAGGAAACTGACAAGAACAGTAGCTCCTCTTCAGTCCAATACACTGTACTTGCTGGGAACAGACGCGAGTGCTATTTGCAGTGTATGTGGCAATTGGAGCACAATACTGAATCTTCTTACCAGAAAACAACTCTTGCTCTTAGGACCAGAAACTGCATGGGATTCAACTCCATTTCGTACTGGGAAACAAACGCTAGCTCGCCTTACAAGAAACACACTCTCCTTTTGAGAAAAGAGCTCTCTTCTAGTCTACTGTGTTTCCTATAGGCCCAGAATAGTGAGCTTGCTAAGAACAAAAGAACTGTGCTTCCTACACATACGGGCTATATCTAGTTCAACTCTGCTTAGGAAACTGACAAGAACAGTTGGTCCTCTTCAGTCCAATACACTGTACATGCTGGGAACAGACGCCAGTGCTATTTGCCCTGTGTATGATAATGGGAGCGCAATAGAGACTCTTCTTACCAGAAAACAACTCTTGCTCGTAGGACCCGAAACTGCATGGGATTCAACTCCATTTCGAACTGGGAAAAAAATGCTAGCTCACCTTACAAGAAACACACTCTGCTTTTGAGAAAACAGCACTCTTCTACTCTACTGTGTTTCCTATGGGGTCTGAACAGTGTGCTTGCACAGAACAAAAGAACTGTGTGCTTCCTACACACAGGGGCCATATCTAGTTCAACTCTGCTTTGGAAACTGACAAGAACAGTAGCTCATCTTCAGTCCAATACACTGTACTTGCTGGGAACAGACGCGAGTGCTATTTGCACAGTGTATGGCAATGGGAGCGCAATAGTGACTCTTCTTACCAGAAAACATCTCTTGCTCGTAGGACCAAAAACTACATGTGATTCAACTCCATTTAGGACTGGGAAACAAACTCTATCTCGCCTTACAAGAAACACACTCTACTTTTGAGAAAAGAGCACTCTTCTACTCTATTGTGTTTCCTATAGGGCCAAAACAGTGAGCTTGCTCAGAACAAAAGAAATGTGCTTCCTACACACACGGTCATATCTAGTTCAATTCTGCTTAAAAAACTGACAAGAATAGTAGATCCTCTTCAGTCCAATACACTGTACATGCTGGGAACAGATGCGAGTGCTATTCGCCCTGTGTATGGCAATGGGAGCGCAATAGTGACTCTTCTTAGCAGAAAACAACTCTTGCTTGTAGGACCAGAAACTGCATGTGATTCAACTCCATTTAGGACTTGGAAAGAAACGCTAGCTCGCCTTAGGAGAAACACACTCTGCTTTTGAGAAAAGAGCACTCTTCTACTCTACTGTGTTTCCTATAGGGCCAGAACAGTGAGCTTGCTCAGAACAAAAGAACTGTGCTTCCTACACACACAGGCCATATCTAGTTCAACTCTGCTTAGGAAACTGACAAGAACAGTAGATCCTCTTCTGTCCAATACACTGTACTTGCTGGGAACAGACACGAGTGCTATTTGCACTGTGTATGGCAATGGTAGCACAATAGTGACTCTTCTTACCAGAAAACAACTCTTGCTCGTAGGACGAGAAACTGCATGTGATTCAACTCCATTTAGGGCTGGGAAACAAAAGCTAGCTTGCCTTACAAGAAACACACTCTGCTTTTGAGAAAAGAGCACTCTTCTACTCTACTTTGTTTCCTATAGGGCCAAAACGGTGAGCTTGCTCAGAACAAAAGAACTGTGCTTCCTACACACACGAGCGATATCTAGTTTAACTCTGCTTAGGAAACTGACAAGAACAGTAGATACTCTTCAGTCCAATACACTGTACATGCTGGGATCAGACGCCAGTGCTATTTGCCCTGTGTACGACAATGGGAGTGCAATAGTGACTCTTCTTACCAGAAAACAACTCTTGCTCCTAGGATCAGAAACTACATGTGATTCAACTCCATTTAGGACTGGGAAACAAACGCTAGCTCGCCTTACAAGAAATACACTCTGCTTTTGAGAAAAGAGCACTCTTCTACTCTACTGTGTTTCCTATGGGGTCCGAACAGTGAGCTTGCTCAGAACAAAAGAACTGTGCTTCCTACACACACGGGCCATATCTAGTTCAACTCTGCTTAGGAAACTGACAAGAACAGTAGCTCCTCTTCTGTCCAATACACTGTACTTGCAAAGAACAGCAGCGAGAGTTGTTAGCACTGTGTAATGCAGTAGGAGGGCAATAGTGACTCTTCTTAACAGAAAACAACTCTTGCTCATAGGACAAGAAACTGCATGTAATTCAACTCCATTTAGGACTGGGAACCAAATGCTAGCTCACCTTACAAGAAACACACTCTGCTTTTGAGAAAAGAGCACTCTTCTACTCCTGTGTGTTTCCTATAGGACCAGAACAGTGAGCTTGCTCAGAACAAAAGAACTGTGCTTCCTAAACACACGGGCCATATCTCGTTCAACTCTGCTTAGGAAACTGACAAGAACAGTAGATCCTCTTCAGTCCAATACACTGTACTTGCTGGGAACAGACGCGAGTGCTATTTGCACTGTTTATGGCAAAGGGAGCACAATAGTGACTTTCCTTACCAGAAAACATCCCTTGCTTGTAGGACCAAAAACTGCATGTGATTCAACTCCATTTAGGACTGGGAAACAAACGCTAGTTCACCTTACAAGAAAAAAACTCTGCTTTTGAGAAAAGAGCACTCTTCTACTCTACTGTGTTTTCTCTAGGGCCAGAACAGTGAGCTTGCTCTGAACAAAAGAACTGTGCTTCCTACACACAAGGGCTATATCTAGTTCAACTCTGCTTAGGAAACTGACAAGAACAGTAGATCCTCTAGTTCCAATACACTGTACATGCTGGGAACAGACGCCAGTGCTATTTGCCCTGTGTATGACAATGGGAGCGCAATAGTGACTCTTCTTACCAGAAAACAACTCTTGCTCCTAGGATCAGAAACTACATGTGATTCAACTCCATTTAGGACTGGGAAACAAACACTAGCTAGCCTTACAAGAAACACACTCTGCTTTTGAGAAAAGAGCACACTTCTATTCTACTGTGTTTACTATAGGGTCCGAAATTGAGCTTGCTCAGAACAAAAGAACTGTGCTTCACACACACGGGCCATATGTAGTTCAACTCTGCTTAGGAAACTGACAAGAACAGTAGCTCCTCTTCTGTCCAATACACTGTAGTTGCTGGGAACAGACGCGAGTCCTATTTGCACTGAGTATGGTAATGGTAGTACAATAGTGACTCTTTTTACCAGAAAACAACTCTTGCTCGTAGGACCAGAAACTGCATGTGATTCAACTCCATTTAGGACTGGGAAACAAACGCTAGCACGCCTTACAAGAAACAAACTCTGCTTCTGAGAAAAGAGCACTCTTCTACTCTTCTGTGTTTCCTACAGGGCCAGAACAGTGAGCTTGCTCAGAACAAAAGAACTGTGCTTCCTACACACACGGGCCATATCTAGTTCAACTCTGCTTAGGAAACTGACAAGAACAGTAGCTCCTCTTCAGTCCAATACACTGTACTTGCTGGGAACAGACGTGAGTGCTATTTGCACTGTTTATGGCAAAGGGAGAAAAATAGTGACTTTCCTTTCCAGAAAACATCCCTTGTTGGTTGGACCAGAAACTGCATGTGATTCAACTCATTTTGGACTGGGAAACACACGCTAGCTCGCCTTACAAGAAACACATTCTGCTTTTGAGAAAAGAGCACTCTTCTACTCTACTGTATTTCCTATGGGGTCCGAACAGTGAGCTTGCTCAGAACAAAAGAACTGTGATTCCTACACACACGGGCCATATCTAGTTCAACTCTGGTTAGGAAACTGACAAGAACAGTAGCTCCTCTTCAGTCCAATACACTGTACTTGCTGGGAACAGACGCGAGTGCTATTTGCAGTGTATGTGGCAATTGGAGCACAATACTGAATCTTCTTACCAGAAAACAACTCTTGCTCTTAGGACCAGAAACTGCATGGGATTCAACTCCATTTCAGACTGGGAATCAAACGCTAGCTCGCCTTACAAGAAACACACTCTCCTTTTGAGAAAAGAGCTCTCTTCTACTCTACTGTGTTTCCTATAGTCCCAGAATAGTGAGCTTGCTCAGAACAAAAGAACTGTGCTTCCTACACACACGAGCCATATCTAGTTCAACTCTGCTTAGGAAACTGACAAGAACAGTAGATCCTCTTCAGTCCAATACACTGTACATGCTGGGAACAGACGCCAGTGCTATTTGCCCTGTGTATGACAATGGGAGCGCAATAGTGACTCTTCTTACCAGAAAACAACTCTTGCTCCTAGGATCAGAAACTACATGTGATTCAACTCCATTTAGGACTGGGAAACAAACGCTAGCTCGCCTTACAAGAAACACACTCTGCTTTTGAGAAAAGAGCACTCTTCTACTCTACTGTGTTTCGTATGGTGTCCGATCAGTGAGCTTGCTCAGAACAAAAGAACTGTGCTTCCTACACACACGGGCCATATCTAGTTCAACTCTGCTTAAGAAACTGACAAGAACAGTAGCTCCTCTTCTGTCCAATACACTGTACTTGCAAAGAACAGTAGCGAGAGTTGTTAGCACTGTGTATGGCAGTAGGAGCGCAATAGTGACTCTTCTTACCAGAAAACAACTCTTGCTCATAGGACAAGAAACTGCATGTAATTCAACTCCATTTAGGACAGGGAACCAAATGCTAGCTCACCTTACAAGAAACACACTCTGCTTTTGAGAAAAGAGCACTCTTCTACTCCTCTGTGTTTCCTATAGGACCAGAACAGTGAGCTTGCTCAGAACAAAAGAACTGTGCTTCCTAAACACACGGGCCATATCTCGTTCAACTCTGCTTCGGAAACTGACAAGAACAGTAGCTCCTCTTCAGTCCAATACACTGTACTTGCTGGGAACAGACGCGAGTGCTATTTGCATTGTTTATGGCAAAGGGAGCACAATAGTGACTTTGCTTACAGAAAACATCCCTTGCTTGTAGGACCAAAACTGCATGTGATTCAACTCCATTTAGGACTGGGAAACAAACGCTAGTTCACCTTACAAGAAAAAAACTCTGCTTTTGAGAAAAGAGCACTCTTCTACTCTACTGTGTTTTCTGTAGGGCCAGAACAGTGAGCTTGCTCAGAACAAAAGAACTGTGCTTCCTACACACAAGGGCTATATCTAGTTCAACTCTGCTTAGGAAACTGACAAGAACAGTAGATCCTCTTCAGTCCAATACACTGTACATGCTGGAACAGACGCCAGTGCGTCTGGGAATAGACACAGTGCTATTTGCCCTGTGTATGACAATGAAAGCGCAATAGTGACTCTTCTTACCAGAAAACATCTCTTGCTCCTAGGATCAGAAACTACATGTGATTCAACTCCATTTAGGACTGGGAAACAAACGCTAGCTCGCCTTAGAAGAAACACATTCTGCTTTTGAGAAAAGAGCACTCTTCTTCTCTACTGTGTTTCCTATAGGGCCAGAAGAGTGAGCTTGCTCAGAACAAAAGAAGTGTACTTCCTACACACACGGGCCATATCTAGTTCAACTTGCTTAGGAAACTGACAAGAACAGTAGATACTCTTCAGTCCAATACACTGTACATCCTGGGAACAGACGCGAGTCCTATTTGCCCTGTGTATGGCAATGGGAACACAATAATGGCTCTTCTTACTAGAAAACAACTCTTGCTTGTAGGACCAGAAACTGCATGTGATTCAACTCCATTTAGGACTGGGAAACAAAAGCTAGCTCGCCTTACAAGAAACAAACTCTGTTTACCATGGTCTCCTATTCCTTGTTCTCCCTCTCTGTTTTTGATCCAGCTGGGATCTCCCACTCACCCAAGCTCTCTTTCCCTCGACCCTCGCCCTTCACTACCCCCACTCCTGTCCAGGCTGTTCATGTAGATCTCATTCCATTTCTCTGTCGTTGGGCGATCCCTGTGTCTTTCTTGGGGTCCTGTTTTCCAGGTAGCCTGCCTGGTGATGTGAGTAGCAGTCCAGTCATCCTTGTTCCACATCTAGTATCCTGTTATGAGTGAGTACATACCATGTTTGTCTTTCTGAGTCTGGGATACCTCACTCAGGATGATTTTTTCTAGATCCATCCATTTGTCTGCAAACCTCATGATGTCATTGTTTTTCTCTGCTGAGTAGTATTCCATTGTGTATATGTACCACATTTTGTTTATCCATTCTTCAGTTGAAGGGCATCTAGGTTGTTTCTATGTTCTGGCTATTACAAACAGCGCTGATATGAACATAGCTGAACAAGTGCTCTTGTGGTGTGGTTAGAATAGGAAGAAACAAAGTGCTAGAGAGGCCCACAGAAATCCACAAAGATACCCCCACAACAGACTGCTGGCAATGGTCGAGCGACAATCCGAACTGACCTACTCTGGTGATGGGATGGCCAAACACCCTAATTGTCGTGCTAGAAACCTCATCCAACTACTGATGGACCTGGAGGCAGAGATCCATGACTAGGCCCCAGGTGGATCTCTGGGAGTCCAATTAGCGAGAATGAGGAGGGTTTATATGAGAGAGAATTGTTGAGACCAAGGTCGGATAAAGCACAGAGACAAATAGCCAAACAAACGGAAACACATGAAATATGAACCAATGGCTGAGGGGTCACCAACTGGATCAGGCCCTCTGAGTGGGTGAGACAGTTGATTGGCCTGATCTGTTTGGGAGGCATCCAGGCAGTGGGACCGGGTCCTGTGCTCATTGCATGAGTTGGCTGTTTGAAACCTGGGGCCTATGCAGGGTCCCTTGGCTCAGCATGGGAGGAGGGGACTGGACCTACCTGGACTGAGTCCACCAGGTTGATCTCAGTCTGTGGGGAAGGCTTTGCCCTGGAGGAGATTGGAATGGGGGGCGGGCTGGGGGGAAGGTGAGGGGGGGGGGGAGGGGGGAGAACAAGGGAATCTGTGGCTGATATGTAGAACTGAATTGTATTGCAAAATAAAAATTAAAAAAAAAAAAAAAAAAGAAACAAACTCTGCTTTTGAGAAAGGAGCACTCTTCTACTCTACTGTGTTTTCTATAGGGCCAAAACAGTGAGCTTGCTCAGAACAAAAGAACTGTGCTTCCTACACACACCAGCCATATCTAGTTCAACTCTGCTTAGGAAACTGACAAGAACAGTAGATCCTCTTCAGTCCAATACACTGTACATGCTGGGAACAGACGCCAGTGCTATTTGCCCTGTTTATGACAATGGGAGCACAATAGTGACTCTTCTTACCAGAAAACAACTCTTGCTCCTAGGATCAGAAACTGCATGTGATTCAACTCCATTTAGGACTGGGAAACAAACGCTAGCTCGCCTTACAGGAAACACACTCTGCTTTTGAGAAAAGAGCACTCTTCTACTCTACTGTGTTTCCTATGGGGTCCGAACAGTGAGCTTGCTCGGAAAAAAAAACTGTGCTTCCTACACACACGGGCCATATCTAGTTCAACTCTGCTTAGGAAACTGACAAGAACAGTAGCTCCTCTTCTGTCCAATACACTGTACTTGAAAAGAACAGTAGCAAGTGTTGTTTGCACTGTGTATGGCAATAGGAGCGCAATAGTGACTCTTCTTACCAGAAAACAACTCTTGCTCATAGGACAAGAAACTGCATGTAATTCAACTCAATTTAGGACTGGGAAAAAAAGCTAGCTCACCTTACAAGAAACACACTCTGCTTTTGAGAAAAGAGCACTCTTCTACTCTACTGTGTTTCCTAAAGGGCCAGAACAGTGAGCTTGCTCAGAACAAAAGAATTGTGCTTCCTACACACACCGGCCATATCTAGTTCAACTCTGCTTAGGAAACTGACAAGAACAGTAGATCCTCTTCAGTCCAATACACTGTACATGCTGGGAACAGAAGCCAGTGCTATTTGCCCTGTGTATGTCAATGGGAGCGCAATAGTGACTCTTCTTACCAGAAAACAACTCTTGCTCCTAGGATCAGAAACTGCATGTGATTCAACTCCATTTAGGACTGGGAAACAAACTCTAGCTCGCCTTACAAGAAACACACTCTGCTTTTGAGAAAAGAGCACTCTTCTACTCTACTGTGTTTCGTATGGTGTCCGATCAGTGAGCTTGCTCAGAACAAAAGAACTGTGCTTCCTACACACACGGGCCATATCTACTTCAACTCTGCTTAAGAAACTGACAAGAACAGTAGCTCCTCTTCTGTCCAATACACTGTACTTGCAAAGAACAGTAGTGAGAGTTGTTAGCACTGTGTATGGCAGTAGGAGCGCAATAGTGACTCTTCTTACCAGAAAACAACTCTTGCTCATAGGACAAGAAACTGCATGTAATTCAACTCCATTTAGGACAGGGAACCAAATGCTAGCTCACCTTACAAGAAACATACTCTGCTTTTGAGAAAAGAGCACTCTTCTACTCCTCTGTGTTTCCTATAGGACCAGAACAGTGAGCTTGCTCAGAACAAAAGAACTGTGCTTCCTAAACACACGGGCCATATCTCGTTCAACTCTGCTTCGGAAACTGACAAGAACAGTAGCTCCTCTTCAGTCCAATACACTGTACTTGCTGGGAACAGACGCGAGTGCTATTTGCATTGTTTATGGCAAAGGGAGCACAATAGTGACTTTGCTTACCAGAAAACATCCCTTGCTTGTAGGACCAAAAACTGCATGTGATTCAACTCCATTTAGGACTGGGAAACAAACGCTAGTTCACCTTACAAGAAAAAAACTCTGCTTTTGAGAAAAGAGCACTCTTCTACTCTACTGTGTTTTCTGTAGGGCCAGAACAGTGAGCTTGCTCAGAACAAAAGAACTGTGCTTCCTACACACAAGGGCTATATCTAGTTCAACTCTGCTTAGGAAACTGACAAGAACAGTAGATCCTCTTCAGTCCAATACACTGTACATGCTGGGAACAGACGCCAGTGCGTCTGGGAATAGACACAGTGCTATTTGCCCTGTGTATGACAATGGGAGCGCAATAGTGACTCTTCTTACCAAAAAACAACTCTTGCTTGTAGGACTAGAAACTGCATGTGATTCAACTCCATTTAGGACTGGGAAACAAACGCTAGCTCGCTTTACAAGAAACACACTCTGCTTTTGAGAAAAGAGTACTCGTCTATTCTACTGTGTTTCCTATGGGGTCCGAACAGTAAGCTTGCTCAGAACAAAAGAACTGTGCTTCCTACACACACGGGCCATATCTAGTTCAACTCTGCTTAGGAAACTGACAAGAACAGTAGATCCTCTTCAGTCCAATACACTTTACATGCTGGGAACAGACGCCAGTGCTATTTGCCCTGTGTATGACAATGGGAGCACAATAGTGACTCTTCTTACCATAATACAACTCTTGCTCATAGGACCAGAAACTGCATGTGATTGAACTCCATTTAGGACTGGGAAACAAACGCTAGCTCGCCTTAGAAGAAACACATTCTGCTTTTGAGAAAAGAGCACTCTTCTACTCTACTGTGTTTCATATAGGGCCAGAAGAATAAGCTTGCTCAGAACAAAAGAAGTGTACTTCCTACACACACGGGCCATATCTAGTTCAACTTTGCTTAGAAAACTGACAAGAACAGTAGATCCTTTTCAGTCCAATACACTGTACATCCTGGGAACAGACGCGAGTCCTATTTGCCCTGTGTATGGCAAAGGGAACAAAATAGTGACTCTTCTTACTAGAAAACAACTCTTGCTTGTAGGACCTGAACCTGCATGTGATTCAACTCCATTTAGGACTGGGAAACAAAAGCTAGCTCGCCTTACAAGAAACCCACTCTGCTTTTGACAAAGAAGCACTCTTCTACTCTACTGTGTTTCCTATAGGACCAAAACAGTGAGCTTGCTCAGAACAAAAGAACTGTGTTTCCTATACACACGGCCATATCTAGTTCAATTCTGCTTAGGAAACTTACAAGAACAGTAGATCCTCTTCAGTCCAATACACTGTACATGCTGGGAACAGACGCCAGTGCTATTTGCCCTGTGTATGACAATGGGAGCGCAATAGTGACTCTTCTTACCAGAAAACAACTCTTGCTCGTAGGACCAGAAACTGCATGTGATTCAACTCCATTTAGGACTGGGAAACTAATGCTAGCTCGCCTTACAAGAAACACACTCTGCTTTTGAGAAAAGAGCACTCTTCTACTCTACTCTGTTTCCTATGTGTTCGATTAGTGAGCTTACAGTACAAAAGAACTGGGCTTCCTACACACACGCGCCATATCTAGTTCAACTCTGCAGAGGAAACTGACAAGAACAGTAGCTCCTCTTCAGTCCAATACACTGTACTTGATGGGAACAGAAGCGAGTCCTCTTTGCACTGTTTGGGGCAATGGGAGCGCAATAGTGACTTTCCTTACCAGAAAACAACTCTAGCTCGTAGGACCAAAAACTGCATGTGATTCAACTCAATTTAGGACTGGGAAACAAACGCTAGCTCGCCTTACAAGAAACACACTCTCCTTTTGAGAAAAGAGCACTCTTCTACTCTACTGTGTTTCCTATAGGGCCAAAAGAGTGAGCTTGCTCAGAACAAAAGAACTGTGCTTCCTACACACACGGGCCATACCTAGTTTAACTCCACTTAGGAAACTGACAAGAACAGTAGCTCCTCTTCAGTCCAATACACTGTACTTGCTGGGAACAACGCGAGAGCTATTTGCACTGTATATGGCAATGGGAGGGCAATAGTGACTCTTCTTACCAGTTAACATCTCTTGCTCGTAGGACCAGAAACTGCATGGGATTCAACTCCATTTCAGACTGGGAAACAAGCACTAGTTCGCCTTACAAGAAACACACTCTGCTTTGAGAAAAGAGCACTCTTCTACTCTACTGTGTTTCCTGTGGGGTCCGAACAGTCAACTTGCTCAGATCAAAAGAACTTTGCTTCTTACACACAGGGGCCATATCTAGTTCAACTCTGCTTAGGAAACTGACAAGAACAGTAGCTCCTCTTCAGTCCAATACACTGTACATGCTGGGAACAGACGCCAGTGCTATTTGTCCTGTGTATGACAATGGGAGCGCAATAGTGACTCTTCATACCAGAAAACAACTCTTGCTCGTAGAACCAGAAACTGCATGTGATTCAACTCCATTTAGGACTGGGAAACAAATGCTAGCTCGCCTTACAAGAAACACACTATGCTTTTGAGAAAAGAGCACTCTTCTACTCTACTCTGTTTCCTATGGGTTCGATCAGTGAGCTTACAGTACAAAAGAACTGTGCTTCACACACACACGGGCCATATCTAGTTCAACTCTGCTTAGGAAACTGACAAGAACAGTAGCTCCTCTTCAGTCCAAAACATTGTACTTGATGGGAACAGACGCGAGTCCTCTTTGCACTGTGTGTGGCAATGAGAGCGCAATAGTGACTTTCTTTACCAGAAAACAACTCTAGCTCGTAGAACCAAAAACTGCATGTGATTCAACTCCATTTAGGACTGGGAAACATACGCTAGCTCGCCTTACAAGAAAATCACTCTGCTTTTGAGAAAATAGCACTCTTCTACTCTACTGTGTTTCCTATAGGGCCAAAACAGTGAGCTTGCTCAGAACAAAAGAACTGTGCTTCCTACACACATGGCCATATCTAGTTCAATTCTGCTTAGGAAACTGACAAGAACAGTAGATCCTCTTCAGTCCAATACACTGTACATGCTGGGAACAGACGCCAGTGCTATTTGCCCTGTGTATGACAATGGGAGCGCAATAGTGACTCTTCTTACCAGAAAAAAACTCTTGCTCGTAGGACCAGAAACTGCATGTGATTCAACTCCATTTAGGACTGGGAAACAAATGCTAGCTTGCCTTACAAGAAACACACTCTACTTTTGAGAAAAGAGCACTCTTCTACTCTACTCTGTTTCCTATGGGTTCGATCAGTGTGCTTACAGTACAAAAGTACTGGGCTTCCTACACACACTGGCCAATTCTCGTTCAACTCTGCTTAGGAAACTGACAAGAACAGTAGCTCCTCTTCAGTCCAATACACTGTACTTGATGGGAACAGACGCGAGTCCTCTTTGCACTGTGTGTGGCAATGGGAGCGCAATAGTGACTTTCCTTTCCAGAAAACAACTCTAGCTCGTAGGACCAAAAACTGCATGTGATTCAACTGAATTTAGGACTGGGAAACAAACGCTAGCTCGCCTTACAAGAAACACACTCTGCTTTTGAGAAAAGAGCACTCTTCTACTCTACTGTGTTTCCTAAAGTGCCAAAAGAGTGAGATTGCTCAGAACAAAAGAACTGTGCTTCCTACACACACGGCCATATCTAGTTCAATTCTGCTTAGGAAACTGACAAGAACCGTAGCTCCTCTTCAGTCCAATACACTGTACATGCTGGGAACAGACGCCAGTGCTATTTGCCCTGTGTATGACAATGGGAGTGCAATAGTGACTCTTCTTACCAGAAAACAACTCTTATTCGTAGGACCAGAAACTGCATGTGATTCAACTCCATTTAGGACTGGGAAACAAATGCTAGCTCGCCTTACAAGAAACACACTCTGCTTCTCAGAAAAGAGCAATCTTCTACTCTACTGTGTTTCCTATAGGGCCAGAATAGTGAGCTTGCTCAGAACAAAAGAACTGTGCTTCCTACACACACGGGCCATATCTAGTTTAACTCCTCTTAGGAAACTGACAAGAACAGTAGCTCCTCTTCAGTCCAATACACTGTACTTGCTGGGAACAACGCGAGAGCTATTTGCACTGTATATGGCAATGGGAGGGCAATAATGACTCTTCTTACCAGTTAACATCTCTTGCTCGTAGGACCAGAAACTGCATGGGATTCAACTCCATTTAGGACTGGGAAACAAATGCTAGCTCGTCTTATAAGAAACACACTCTGCTTTTGAGAAAAGAGCACTCTTCCAATCTACTGAGTTTACTATGGGTTCGAACAGTGAGCTTGCTCAGAACAAAAGAACTGGGCTTCCTACACACACGGGCCATATCTAGTTTAACTCCGCTTATGAAACTGACAAGAACAGTAGCTCCTCTTCAGTCCAATTCACTGTACTTGCTGGGAACAGACGCGAGAGCTATTTGCACTGTATATGGCAATGGGAGCACAATAGTGACTCTTCTTACCAGTTAACATCTCTTGCTCGTAGGACCAGAAACTGCATGGGATTCAACTCTATTTCTGATTGGGAAACAAGCACTAGTTCGCCTTACAAGAAACACACTCTGCTTTTGAGAAAAGAGCACTCTTCTACTCTACTGTGTTTCCTATGGGGTCTGAACAGTCAGCATGCTCAGAACAAAAGAACTGTGCTTCCTACACACAAGGGCCATATCTAGTTCAACTCTGCTTAGGAAACTGACAAGAACAGTAGCTCCTCTTCAGTCCAATACACTGTAATTGATGGGAACAGACGCGAGTCCTCTTTGCACTGTGTGTGGCAATGGGAGTGCAATAGTGACTTTCCTTACCAGAAAACAACTCTAGCTCGTAGGACCAAAAACTGCATGTGATTCAAATCCATTTAGGACTGGGAAACAAACGCTAGCTCGCCTTACAAGAAACACACTCTGCTTTTGAGAAAAGAGCACTCTTCTACTCTACTGTGTTTCCTATAGGGCCAAAACAGTGAGCTTGCTCAGAACAAAAGAACTGTGTTTCCTACACACACGGGCCATACCTAGTTTAACTCAGCTTAGGAAACTGACAAGAACAGTAGCTCCTCTTCAGTCCAATACACTGTACTTGCTGGGAACAACGCGAGAGCTATTTGCACTGTATATGGCAATGGGAGGGCAATAGTGACTCTACTTACCAGTTAACATCTCTTGCTCGTAGGACCAGAAACTGCATGGGATTCAACTCCATTTCAGACTGGGAAACAAGCACTAGTTCGCCTTACAAGAAACACACTCTGCTTTGAGAAAAGAGCACTCTTCTACTCTACTGTGTTTCCTGTGGGGTCCGAACAGTCAGCTTGCTCAGAACAAAAGATCTTTGCTTCTTACACACAGGGGCCATATCTAGTTCAACTCTGCTTAGGAAACTGACAAGAACAGTAGCTCCTCTTCAGTCCAATACACTGTACATGCTGGGAACAGACGCCAGTGCTATTTGTCCTGTGTATGACAATGGGAGCGCAATAGTGACTCTTCTTGCCAGAAAACAACTCTTGCTCCTAGAACCAAAAACTGCATGTGATTCAACTCCATTTAGGACTGGGAAACAAATGCTAGCTCGCCTTACAAGAAACACACTCTGCTTTTGAGAAAAGAGCACTCTTCTACTCTACTCTGTTTCCTATGGGTTCGATCAGTGAGCTTACAGTACAAAAGAACTGTGCTTCACACACACACGGGCCATATCTAGTTCAACTCTGCTTAGGAAACTGACAAGAACAGTAGCTCCTCTTCAGTCCAGTACACTGTACTTGATGGGAACAGACGCGAGTCCTCTTTGCACTGTGTGTGGCAATGGGAGCACAATAGTGACTTTCCTTACCAGAAAACAACTCTAGCTCGTAGGACCAGAAACTGCATGTGATTCAACTCCATTTAGGACTGGGAAACTAATGCTAGCTCGCCTTACAAGAAACACACTCTGCTTTTGAGAAAAGAGCACTCTTCTACTCTCCTGTGTTTCCTATAGGGCCAAAAGAGTGAGCTTGCTCAGAACAAAAGAACTGTGCTTCCTACACACACGGCCATATCTAGTTCAATTCTGTTTAGGAAACTGACAAGAACAGTAGATCCTCTTCAGTCCAATACACTGTACATGCTGGGAACAGACGCCAGTGCTATTTGCCCTGTGTATGAAAATGGGAGCGCAATAGTGACTCTTCTTACCAGAAAACAACTCTTGCTCGTAGGATCTGAAACTGCATCTGATTCAACTCCATTTAGGACTGGGAAACAAATGCTAGCTCGCCTTACAAGAAACATACTCTGCTTCTCAGAAAAGAGCACTCTTCTACTCAACTGTGTTTCCTATAGGGCCAGAATAGTGAGCTTGCTCAGAACAAAAGAACTGTGCTTCCTACACACACGGGCCATATCTAGTTTAACTCCGCTTAGGAAACTGACAAGAACAGTAGCTCCTCTTCAGTCCAATACACTGTACTTGCTGGGAACAATGCGAGAGCTATTTGCACTGCATATGGCAATGGGAGGGCAATAGTTACTCTTCTTACCAGTTAACATCTCTTGCTCGTAGGACCAGAAACTGCATGGGATTCAACTCCATTTCAGACTGGGAAACAAGCACTAGTTCGCCTTACAAGAAACACACTCTGCTTTGAGAAAAGAGCACTCTTCTACTCTACTGTGTTTCCTATAGGGCCAAAACAGTGAGCTTGCTCAGAACAAAATAACTGTGCTTCCTACACACACGGCCATATCTAGTTCAATTCTGCTTAGGAAAGTGACAAGAACAGTAGCTCCTCTTCAGTCCAATACACTGTACATGCTGGGAACAGACGCCAGTGCTATTTGCCCTGTGTATGACAATGGGAGTGCAATAGTGACTCTTCTTACCAGAAAACAACTCTTGCTCGTAGGACCAGAAACTGCATGTGATTCAACTCCATTTAGGACTGGGAAAGAAATGCTAGCTCGCCTTACAAGAAACACACTCTGCTTCTCAGAAAATAGCACTCTTCTAGTCTATTGTGTTTCCTATAGGGCCTGAATAGTGAGCTTGCTCAGAACAAAAGAACTGTGCTTCCTACACACACGGGCCATACCTAGTTTAACTCAGCTTAGGAAACTGACAAGAACAGTAGCTCCTCTTCAGTCCAATACACTGTACTTGCTGGGAACAACGCGAGAGCTATTTGCACTGTATATGGCAATGGGAGGGCAATAGTGACTCTTCTTACCAGTTAACATCTCTTGCTCGTAGGACCAGAAACTGCATGGGATTCAACTCCATTTCAGACTGGGAAACAAGCACTAGTTCGCCTTACAAGAAACACACTCTGCTTTGAGAAAAGAGCACTCTTCTACTCTACTGTGTTTCCTGTGGGGTCCGAACAGTCAGCTTGCTCAGAACAAAAGAACTTTGCTTCTTACACACAGGGGCCATATCTAGTTCAACTCTGCTTAGGAAACTGACAAGAACAGTAGCTCCTCTTCAGTCCAATACACTGTACATGCTGGGAACAGACGCCAGTGCTATTTGTCCTGTGTATGACAATGGGAGCGCAATAGTGACTCTTCATACCAGAAAACAACTATTGCTCGTAGAACCAGAAACTGCATGTGATTCAACTCCATTTAGGACTGGGAAACAAATGTTAGCTTGCCTTACAAGAAACACACTCTGCTTTTGAGTAAAGAGCACTCTTCTACTCTACTGTTTCCTATGGGTTCGATCAGTGAGCTTACAGTACAAAAGAACTGTGCTTCACACACACACGGGCCATATCTAGTTCATCTCTGCTTAGGAAACTGACAAGAACAGTAGCTCCTCTTCAGTCTAATACACTGTACTTGATGGGAACAGACGCGAGTCCTCTTTGCACTGTGTGTGGCAATGGGAGCGCAATAGTGACTTTCCTTACCAGAAAACAACTCTAGCTCGTAGGACCAAAAACTGCATGTGATTCAACTCAATTTAGGACTGGGAAACAAACGCTAGCTCGCCTTACAAGAAACTCACTCTCCTTTTGAGAAAAGAGCACTCTTCTACTCTACTGTGTTTCCTATAGGGCCAAAACAGTGAGCTTGCTCAGAACAAAAGAACTGTGCTTCCTACACACATGGCCATATCTAGTTCAATTCTGCTTAGGAAACTGACAAGAACAGTAGATCCTCTTCAGTCCAATACACTGTACATGCTGGGAACAGACGCCAGTGCTATTTGCCCTGTGTATGACAATGGGAGCGCAATAGTGACTCTTCTTACCAGAAAACAACTCTTGCTCGTAGGATCTGAAACTGCATCTGATTCAACTCCATTTAGGACTGGGAAACAAATGCTAGCTCGCCTTACAAGAAACACACTCTGCTTCTCAGAAAAGAGCACTCTTCTACTCAACTGTGTTTCCTATAGGGCCAGAATAGTGAGCTTGCTCAGAACAAAAGAACTGTGCTTCCTACACACACGGGCCATATCTAGTTTAACTCCGCTTAGCAAACTGACAAGAACAGTAGTTCCTCTTCAGTCCAATACACTGTACTTGCTGGGAACAACGCGAAAGCTATTTGCACTGTATATGGCAATGGGAGGGCAATAGTTACTCTTCTTACCAGTTAACATCTCTTGCTCGTAGGACCAGAAACTGCATGGGATTCAACTCCATTTCAGACTGGGAAACAAGCACTAGTTCGCCTTACAAGAAACACACTCTGCTTTGAGAAAAGAGCACTCTTCTACTCTACTGTGTTTCCTATAGGGCCAAAACAGTGAGCTTGCTCAGAACAAAAGAACTGTGTTTCCTATACACACGGCCATATCTAGTTCAATTCTGATTAGGAAACTGACAAGAACAGTAGATCCTCTTCAGTCCAATACACTGTACATGCTGGGAACAGACGCCAGTGCTATTTGCCCTGTGTATGACAATGGGAGCGCAATAGTGACTCTTCTTACCAGAAAACAACTCTTGCTCATAGGACCAGAAACTGCATGTGATTCAACTCCATTTAGGACTGGGAAACTAATGCTAGCTCGCCTTACAAGAAACACACTATGCTTTTGAGAAAAGAGCACTCCTCTACTCTACTCTGTTTCCTAAGTGTTCGATCAGTGAGCTTACAGTACAAAAGAACTGGGCTTCCTACACACACGGGCCATATATAGTTCAACTCTGCTTAGGAAACTGACAAGAACAGTAGCTCCTCTTCAGTCGAATACACTGTACTTGATGGGAACAGAAGCGAGTCCTCTTTGCACTGTTTGTGGCAATTGGAGCGCAATAGTGACTTTCCTTACCAGAAAACAACTCTAGCTCGTAGGACCAAAAACTGCATGTGATTCAACTCAATTTAGGACTGGAAAACAAACGCTAGCTCGCCTTACAAGAAACACACTCTCCTTTTGAGAAAAGAGCACTCTTCTACTCTACTGTGTTTCCTATAGGGCCAAAAGAGTGAGCTTGCTCAGAACAAAAGAACTGTGCTTCCTACACACACGGGCCATATCTAGTTTAACTCCACTTAGGAAACTGACAAGAACAGTAGCTCCTCTTCAGTCCAATACACTGTACTTGCTGGGAACAGACGCGAGAGCTATTTGCAATGTATATGGCAAAGGGAGCACAACAGTGACTCTTCTTACCACTTAACATCTCCTGCTCGTAGGTCAAGAAACTGCATGGGATTTAACTCCATTTCAGACTGGGAAACAAGCACTAGTTCGCCTTACAAGAAACACACTCTGCTTTTGAGAAAAGAGCACTCTTCTACTCTACTGTGTTTACTATGGGGTCCGAACAGTCAGCTTGCTCAGAACAAAAGAACTGTGCTTCCTACACACAGGGGCCATATCTAGTTCAACTCTGCTTAGGAAACTGACAAGAACAGTAGCTCCTCTTCAGTCCAATACACTGTACTTGATGGGAACAGACGCAAGTCCTCTTTGCACTGTGTGTGGCAATGGGAGCGCAATAGTGACTTTCCTTACCAGAAAACAACTCTAGCTCGTAGGACCAAAAACTGCATGTGATTCAACTCCATTTAGGACTGGGAAAAAAACGCTAGCTCGCCTTACAAGAAACTCACTCTGCTTTTGAGAAAAGAGCACTCTTCTACTCTACTGTGTTTCCTATAGGGCCAAAACAGTGAGCTTGCTCAGAACATAAGAACTGTGCTTCCTACACACACGGCCATATCTAGTTCAATTCTGCTTAGGAAACTGACAAGAACAGTAGCTCCTCTTCAGTCCAATACACTGTACATGCTGGGAACAGACGCCAGTGCTATTTGCCCTGTGTATGACAATGGGAGTGCAATAGTGACTCTTCTTACCAGAAAACAACTCTTGCTCGTAGGACCAGAAAGTGCATGTGATTCAACTCCATTTAGGACTGGGAAACAAATGCTAGCTCGCCTTACAAGAAACACACTCTGCTTCTCAGAAAAGAGCACTCTTCTACTCTACTGTGTTTCCTATAGGGCCAGAATAGTGAGCTTGCTCAGACCAAAAGAACTGTGCTTCCTACACACACGGGCCATATCTAGTTTAACTCCTCTTAGGAAACTGACAAGAACAGTAGCTCCTCTTCAGTCCAATACACTGTACTTGCTGGGAACAACGTGTGAGCTATTTGCACTGTATATGGCAATGGGAGGGCAATAATGACTCTTCTTACCAGGTAACATCTCTTGCTCGTAGGACCAGAAACTGCATGGGATTCAACTCCATTTAGGACTGGGAAACAAATGCTAGCTCCCCTTATAAGAAACACACTCTGCTTTTGAGAAAAGAGCACTCTTCCAATCTACTGTGTTTACTATGGGTTCGAACAGTGAGCTTGCTCAGAACAAAAGAACTGGGCTTCCTACACACACGGGCCATATCTAGTTCAACTCTGCTTAGGAAACTGACAAGAACAGTAGCTCCTCTTCAGTCCAATACACTGTACTTGATGGGAACAGACGCGAGTCCTCTTTGCACTGTGTGTGGCAATGGGAGTGCAATAGTGACTTTCCTTACCAGAAAACAACTCTAGCTCGTAGGACCAAAAACTGCATGTGATTCAACTCCATTTAGGACTGGGAAACAAACGCTAGCTCGCCTTACAAGAAACTCACTCTGCATTTGAGAAAATAGCACTCTTCTACTCTACTGTGTTTCCTATAGGGCCAAAACAGTGAGCTTGCTCAGAACAAAAGAACTGTGCTTCCTACACACACGGGCCATATCTAGTTTAACTCCGCTTAGGAAACTGACAAGAACAGTAGCTCCTCTTCAGTCCAATACACTGTACTTGCTGGGATCAGACGCGAGAGCTATTTGCACTGTATATGGCAAAGGGAGCACAATAGTGACTCTTCTTACCACTTAACATCTCTTGCTCGTAGGTCAAGAAACTGCATGGGATTTAACTCCATTTCAGACAGGGAAACAAGCACTAGTTCGCCTTACAAGAAACACACTCTGCTTTTGAGAAAAGAGCACTCTTCTACTCTACTGTGTTTCCTATGGGGTCCGAACAGTCAGCTTGCTCAGAACAAAAGAACTGTGCTTCCTACACACAGGGGCCATATCTAGTTCAACTCTGCTTAGGAAACTGACAAGAACAGTAGCTCCTCTTCAGTCCAATACACTGTACTTGATGGGAACAGACGCGAGTCCTCTTTGCACTGTGTTTGGCAATGGGAGCGCAATAGTGACTTTCCTTACCAGAAAACAACTCTAGCTCGTAGGACCAAAAACTGCATGTGATTCAACTCCATTTAGGACTGGGAAACTAATGCTAGCTCGCCTTACAAGAAACACACTCTGCTTTTGAGAAAAGAGCACTCTTCTACTCTACTGTGTTTCCTATAGGGCCAAAACAGTGAGCTTGCTCAGAACAAAAGAACTGTGTTTCCTATACACACGGCCATATCTAGGTCAATTCTGCTTAGGAAACTGAGAAGAACAGTAGATCCTCTTCAGTCCAATACACTGTACATGCTGGGAACAGACGCCAGTGCTATTTACCCTGTGTATGACAATGGGAGCGCAATAGTGACTCTTCTTACCAGAAAACAGCTCTTGCTCGTAGGACCAGAAACTGCATGTGATTCAACTCCATTTAGGACTGGGAAACTAATGCTAGCTCGCCTTACAAGAAACACACTCTGCTTTTGAGAAAAGAGCACTCTTCTAAACTACTCTGTTTCCTATGTGTTCCATCAGTGAGCTTACAGTACAAAAGAACTGGTCTTCCTACACACAGGGGGCATATCTAGTTCAACTCTGCTTAGGAAACTGACAAGAACAGTAGCTCCTCTTCAGTCCAATACACTGTACTTGATGGGAACAGAAGCGAGTCCTCTTTGCACAGTTTGTGGCAATGGGAGCACAATAGTGACTTTCCTTACCAGAAAACAACTCTAACTCGTAGGACCAAAAACTGCATGTGATTCAACTCAATTTAGGACTGGGAAACAAACGCTAGCTCACCTTACAAGAAACACACTCTCCTTTTGAGAAAAGAGCACTCTTCTACTCTACTGTGTTTCCTATTGGGCCAAAAGAGTGAGCTTGCTCAGAACAAAAGAACTGTGCTTCCTAAACACACGGGCCATATCTAGTTTAACTCCGCTTAGGAAACTGACAAGAACAGTAGCTCCTCTTCAGTCCAATACACTCTACTTGCTGGGAACAGATGCGAGAGCAATTTGCACTGTATATGGCAAAGGGAGCGCAATAGTGACTCTTCTTACCACTTAACATCTCTTGCTCATAAGACCAGAAACTGCATGGGATTTAACTCCATTTCAGACTGGGAAACAAGCACTAGTTCGCCTTACAAGAAACACACTCTGCTTTTGAGAAAAGAGCACTCTTCTACTCTACTGTGTTTCCTGTGGGGTGCGAACAGTCAGCTTGCTCAGAACAAAAGAACTGTGCTTCCTACACACAGGGGCCATATCTAGTTCAACTCTGCTTAGGAAACTGACAAGAACATTAGCTCCTCTTCAGTCCAATACACTGTACTTGATGGGAACAGACGCGAGTCCTCTTTGCACTGTGTGTGGCAATGGGAGCACAATAGTGACTTTCCTTACCAGAAAACAACTCTAGGTCGTAGGACCAAAAACTGCATGTGATTCAACTCCATTTAGGACTGGGAAATAAACGCTAGCTCGCCTTACAAGAAACTCACTCAGCTTTTGAGAAAAGAGCACTCTTCTACTCTACTGTGTTTCCTATAGGGCCAAAAGAGTGAGCTTGCTCAGAACAAAAGAACTGTGCTTCCTACACACACGGGCCATATCTAGTTTAACTCCGCTTAGGAAACTGACAAGAACAGTAGCTCCTCTTCAGTCCAATACACTGTACTTGCTGGGAACAGACTCGAGAGCTATTTGCACTGTATATGGCAAAGGGAGCACAATAGTGACTCTTCTTACCACTTAATATCTATTGCTCGTAGGACCAGAAACTGCATGGGATTCAACTCCATTTCAGACTGGGAAACAAGCACTAGTTCGCCTTGCAAGAAACACACTCTGCTTTTGAGAAAAGAGCACTCTTCTACTCTACTGTGTTTCCTATGGGGTCCGAACAGTCAGCTTGCTCAGAACAAAAGAACTGTGCTTCCTACACACACGGCCATATCTAGTTCAATTCTGTTTAGGAAACTGACAAGAACAGTAGATCCTCTTCAGTCCAATACACTGTACATGCTGGGAACAGACGCCAGTGCTATTTGCCCTGTTTATGACAATGGGAGCGCAATAGTGACTCTTCTTACCAGAAAACAACTCTTGCTCGTAGAACCAGAAACTGCATGTGATTCAACTCCATTTAGGACTGGGAAACAAATGCTAGCTCGCCTTACAAGAAACACACTCTGCTTTTGAGAAAAGAGCACTCTTCTACTCTACTCTGTTTCCTATGGGTTCGATCAGTGAGCTTACAGTACAAAAGAACTGGGCTTCCTACACACAGGGGCCATATCTGGTTCAACTCTGCTTAGGAAACTGACAAGAACAGTAGCTCCTGTTCAGTCCAATACACTGTACTTGATGGGAACAGACGCGAGTCCTCTTTGCACTGTGTGTGGCAATGGGAGCGCAATAGTGATTTTCCTTACCAGAAAACAACTCTTGCTCATAGGATCAAAAACTGCATGTGATTCAACTCCATTTAAGACTGGAAAACAAACGCTAGCTCGCCTTACAAGAAACACACTCTGCTTTTGAGAAAAGATCACTCTTCTACTCTACTGTGTTTTCTATAGGGCCAGAACAGTGAGCTTGCTCAGAACAAAAGAACTGTGCTTCCTACACACATGGCCATATCTAGTTCAATTCTGCTTAGGAAACTGACAAGAACAGTAGACCCTTTTCAGTCCAATAAACTGTACATGCTGGGAACAGACGCCAGTGCAATTTCCCCTGTGTATGACAATGGGAGCACAATAGTGACTCTTTTTAATAGAAAACAACTCTTGCTCTTAGGACCAGAAACTGCATGTGATTCAACTCCATTTAGGACTGGGAAACAAATGCTAGCTCGACTTACAAGAAACACACTCTGTTTTTGAGAAAAGGTCTCTCTTCTACTCTAGTGTGTTTCCTATGGGTTCGATCAGTGAGCTTACAGTAGAAAAGAACTGTGCTTCCTACACACACGGGCCATATCTAGTTCAACTCTGCTTAGGAAACTGACAAGAACAGTAGCTCCTCTTCAGTCCAATACACTGTACTTGATGGGAACAGACGCGAGTCCTCTTTGCACTGTGTGTGGCAAAGTGAGCGCAATAGTGACTTTCCTTACCAGAAAACAACTCTTGCTCGTAGGATCAAAAACTGCATGTGATTCAACTCCATTTAGGACTGGGAAACAAATGCTAGCTCCCCTTACAAGAAACGCACTCTGCTTTTGAGAAAAGAGCACTCTTCTACTCTACTGTGTTTCCTATATGGCCAAAAGAGTGAGCTTGCTCAGAACAAAAGAACTGTGCTTCCTACACACACGGCCATATCTAGTTCAATTCTGCTTAGGAAACTGACAAGAACAGTAGCTCCTCTTCAGTCCAATACACTGTACATGCTGGGAGCAGACGCCAGTGCTATTTGCCCTGTGTATGACAATGGGAGTGCAATAGTGACTCTTCTTACCAGAAAACAACGCTTGCTCGTAGGACCAGAAACTCTATGTGATTCAACTCCATTTAGCACTGGGAAACAAATGCTAGCTCGCCTTACAAGAAACACACTCTGCTTCTCAGAAAAGAGCACTCTTCTACTCTACTGTGTTTCCTATAGGGCCAGAATAGTGAGCTTGCTCAGAACAAAAGAACTGTGCTTCCTACACACACGGGCCATACCTAGTTTAATCCGCTTAGGAAACTGAGAAGAACAGTAGCTCCTCTTCAGTCCAATACACTCTACTTGATGGGAACAGAGGCGAGTGCTATTTGCACTGTGTATGGCAATGGGAGCGCAATAGTGACTTTCCTTACCAGAAAACAACTCTTGCTCGTAGGATCAAAAACTGCATGTGATTCAACTCCATTTAGGACTGGGAAACAAACGCTAGCTCGCCTTACAAGAAACACACTCTGCTTTTGAGAAAAGAGCACTCTTCTACTCTACTGTATTTCCTATAGGACCAGAATAGTGAGCTTGCTCAGAACAAAAGAACTGTGCTTCCTACACACACGGGCTATATATAGTTCAACTCTGCTTAGGAAACTGACAAGAACAGTAGCTCCTCTTCAGTCCAATACACTGTACTTGGTGGGAACAGACGCCAGTGCTATTTGCCCTGTGTATGACAATGGGAGCGCAATAGTGACACTTCTTACCAGAAAAAAACTCTTGCTCGTAGGACCAGAAACTGCATGTGATTCAACTCCTTTTAGGACTGCGAAACAAACGCAGCTCGCATTACAAGAAACACACTCTGCTTTTGAGAAAAGAGCACTCTTCTACTCTACAGAGTTTCCTATGGGGTCCGAACAGTGAGCTTGCTCAGAACAAAAGAACTTTGCTTCCTACACACACGGGCCATATCTAGTTCAACTCTACTTAGGAAACTGACAAGAACAGTAGCTCCTCTTCAGTCCAATACACTGTACTTGCTGGGAACAGACGCGAGTGCTATTTGCACTGTTATGTCAATGGGAGCGCAATAGTGACTTTCCATACCAAAAAATAACTCTAGCTCGTAGGACCAAAAACTGCATGTGATTCAACTCCACTTAGGACTGGGAACCAAACACTAGCTCGCCTTACCACAAGCACACTCTGCTTTTGAGAAAAGAGCACTCTTCTACTCTACTGTGTTTCCTATAGGGCCAGAATAGTGATCTTGCTTAGAACAAAAGAACTGTGCTTCCTACACACAGGGGCCATATCTAGTTAAACTCTGCTTAGGAAACTGAGAAGAACAGTAGTTCATCTTCAGTCCAATACAGTGTACTTGCTGGGAACAGACGCGAGTGCTATTTGCACTATGTATGGCAATGGGAGCTCAATAGTGACTTTCCTTATCAGAAAACAACTCTAGTTCGTAGGACCAAAAACTGCATGTGATTCAACTCCATTTAGGACTGGGAAACAAATGCTAGCTCGCCTTACAAGAAACACACTCTGCTTTTGAGAAAAGAGCACTCTTCTACTCTACTGTGTTTCCTACAGGGCCAAAACAGTGAGCTTGCTCAGAACAAAAGAACTGTGCTTCCTACACACACGGCCATATCTAGTTCAATTCTGCTTAGGAAACTGACAAGAACAGTAGATCCTCTTCCGTCCCATACACTGTACTTGCTGGGAACAGACGCCAGTGCTATTTGCCCTGTGTATGACAATGGGAGCACAATAGTGACTCTTCTTACCAGAAAACAACTCTTGCTCTTAGGACCAGAAACTGCATGTGATTCAACTCCATTTCTGACTGGGAAACAAATGCTAGCTCGCTTTACAAGAAAAACACTCTGCTTTTGAGAAAAGAGCAGTCTTCTACTCTACTGTGTTTCCTATAGGGCCAGAATAGTGAGCTTGCTCAGAACAAAAGAACTGTGCTTCCTACACTCACGGGATATATCTAGTCCAACTCTGCTTAGGAAACTGACAAGAACAGTAGCTCCTCTTCAATCCAATACGCTGTACATGCTGGGAACAGACGCCAGTGCTATATGCCCTGTGTATGACAATGGGAGAACAACAGTGACTCTTCTTACCAGAAAACAACTCTTGCTCGTAGGACCACAAACTGCATGTGATTCAACTCCATTTAGGACTGGGAAACAAATGCTAGTTCGCTTTACAAGAAAAACACTCTGCTTTTGAGAAAAGAGCAGTCTTCTACTCTACTGTGTTTCCTATTGGGCCAGAATAGTTAGCTTGCTCAGAACAAAAGAACTGTGTTTCCTACACACACGGGCTATATCTAGTACAACTCTGCTTAGGAAACTGACAAGAACAGTAGAACATTTTCAGTCCAAAAAACTGTACATGCTGGGAACAGACGCCAGTGCAATTTGCCCTGTGTATGACAATGGGAGCACAATAGTGACTCTTCTTAATAGAAAACAACTCTTGCTCATAGGACCAGAAACTGCATGTGATTCAACTCCATTTAGGACTGGGAAACAAATGCTAGCTCGCCTTACAAGAAACACACTCTGTTTTTGAGAAAAGGGCACTCTTCTAATCTAGTGTGTTTCCTATGGGATCGATCAGTGAGCTTACAGTAGAAAAGAACTGTGCTTCCTACACACACGGGCCATATCTAGTTCAACTCTACTTAGGAAACTGACAAGAACAGTAGCTCCTCTTCAGTCCAATACACTGTACTTTCTGGGAACAGACGCGAGTGCTATTTGCACTGTGTATGTCAATGGGAGCGCAATAGTGACTTTCCTTACCAGAAAACTACTCTAGCTCGTAGGACCAGAAACTGCATGTGATTCAACTCCATTTAGGACTGGGAACCAAACGCTAGCTGGACTTACAAGAACCACACTCTGCTTTTGAGAAAAGAGCACTCTTCTACTCTACTGTGTTTCCTATAGGGCCAAAACAGTGAGCTTGCTCAGAACAAAAGAACTGTGCTTCCTAAACACACGGGCTAAATCTAGTTCAGTTCTGCTTAGGAAACTGACAAGAACAGTAGCTCCTCTTCAGTCCAATACACTGTACTTGCTGGGAACAGACGCCAGTGCTATTTTCCCTGTGTATGACAATGGGAGTTCAATAGTGACTCTTCTTACCAGAAAAAAAACTCTTGCTCGTAGGACCAGAAACTGCATGTGATTCAACTCCATTTAGGACTGCGCAACAAACGCTAGCTTGCCTTACAAGAAACACACTTTGCTTTTGAGAAAAGATCACTCTTCTAATCTACTGTTTTTCCTATAGGGCCAGAACAGTGAGCTTACTCAGAACAAAAGAACTGTGCTTCCTAAACACACAGCCATATCTAGTTCAATTTTGCTTAGGAAACTAACAAGAACAGTAGATCCTCTTCAGTCCCATATACTGTACTTGATGGGAACAGACGCGAGTGCTATTTGCACTGTGTATGTCAATGGGAGCGCAATAGTGTCTTTCCTTACCAGAAAAACACTCTAGCTCGTAGGACCAGAAACTGCATGTGATTCAACTCCATTTAGGACTGGGAACCAAACGCTAGCTTGCCTTACAAGAAACACACTCTGCTTTTGAGAAAAGAGCACTCTTCTACTCTACTGTGTTTCCTATAGGGCCAGAATAGTGAGCTTGCTCAGAACAAAAGAACTGTGCTTCCTACACACAGGGGCCATATCTAGTTCAACTCTGCGTAGGAAACTGAGAAGAACAGTAGCTCATCTTCAGTCCATTACAGTGTCCTTGCTGGGAACAGACGCGAGTGCTATTTGCACTATGTATGGCAATGGGATCTCAATAGTGACTTTCCTTACCAGAAAACAACTCTAGCTCGTAGGACCAAAAACTGCATGTGATTCAACTCCATTTAGGACTGGGAAACAAACGCTAGCTCGCCTTACAAGAAACACACTCTGCTTTTGAGAAAAGAGCACTCTTCTACTCTACTGTGTTTCCTACAGGGCCAGAACAGTGAGCTTACTCAGAACAAAAGAACTGTGCTTCCTACACACACGGCCATATCTAGTTCAATTTTGCTTAGGAAACTAACAAGAACAGTAGATTCTCTTCAGTCCCATACACTGTACTTGCTGGGAACATATGCGAGTGCTATTTGCACTGTATATGGCAATGGGAGCAAAATAGTGACTCTTCTTACCAGAAAACAACTCTTGCTCATAGAACCAGAAACTGCATTTGATTCAACTCCTTTTAGGATGGGAAACAAACGCTAGCTCGCCTTACAAGAAACACTCTCTGCTTTTGAGAAAAGAGCACTCTTCTACTCTAGTGTATTTCCTATAGGACCAGAATAGTGAGCTTGCTCAGAACAAAAGAACTGTGCTTCCTACACACACGGGCCATATCTAGTTCAATTCTGCTTAGGAAACTGACAAGAACAGTAGATCCTCTTCAGTCCAATACAGTGTACTTGCTGGGAACAGACGCCAGTGCTATTTGCCCTGTGTATGACAATGGGAGCTCAATAGTGACACTTCTTACCAGAAAACAACTCTTGCTCGTAGGACCAGACACTGCATGTGATTCAACTCCATTTAGGACTGGGAAACAAACACTAGCTTGCCTTACAAGAAACACACTTTGCTTTTGAGAAAAGATCACTCTTCTAATCTACTGTTTTTCCTATAGGGCCAGAACAGTGAGCTTACTCAGAACAAAAGAACTGTGCTTCCTAAACACACAGCCATATCTAATTCAATTTTTCTTAGGAAACTAACAAGAACAGTAGATCCTCTTCAGTCCCATATACTGTACTTGATGGGAACAGACGCGAGTGCTATTTGCACTGTGTATGTCAATGGGAGCGCAATAGTGTCTTTCCTTACCAGAAAAACACTCTAGCTCGTAGGACCAGAAACTGCATGTGATTCAACTCCATTTAGGACTGGGAACCAAACGCTAGCTTGCCTTACAAGAAACAAACTCTGCTTTTGAGAAAAGAGCACTCTTCTACTCTACTCTGTTTCCTATAGGGCCAGAATAGTGAGCTTGCTCAGAACAAAAGAACTGTGCTTCCTACACACAGGGGCCATATCTAGTTCAACTCTGCTTAGGAAACTGAGAAGAACAGTAGCTCATCTTCAGTCCATTACAGTGTACTTGCTGGGAACAGACGCGAGTGCTATTTGCACTATGTATGGCAATGGGATCTCAATAGTGACTTTCCTTACCAGAAAACAACTCTAGCTCGTAGGACCAAAAACTGCATGTGATTCAACTCCATTTAGGACTGGGAAACAAACGCTAGCTCGCCTTACAAGAAACACACTCTGCTTTTGAGAAAAGAGCACTCTTCTACTCTACTGTGTTTCCTACAGGGCCAAAACAGTGAGCTTGCTCAGAACAAAAGAACTGTGCTTCCTACACACACGGCCATATCTAGTTCAATTCTGCTTAAGAAACTGACAAGAACAGTAGATCCACTTCCGTCCCATACACTGTACTTGCTGGGAACAGACGCCAGTGCTATTTGCCCTGTGTATGTCAATGGGAGCGCAATAGTGACTCTTCTTACCAGAAAACAACTCTTGCTCGTAGGACCAGAAACTGCATGTGACACAACTCCATTTAGGACTGGGAAAAAACGCTACCTCGATTACAAGAAACACACTCTGCTTTTGAGAAAAGAGCACTCTTCTACTCTACTGTGTTTCCTATGGGGTCCGAACAGTGAGCTTGCTCAGAACAAAAGAACTGTGCTTCCTACACACACGGGACATATCTACTTCAACTCTGCTTAGGAAACTGACAAGAACAGTAGCTCCTCTTCAGTCCAATACACTGTACTTGCTGTGAATAGACGCGAGTGCTATTTGCACTGTGTATGGAAATGGGAGGCAATAGTGACTCTTCTTACCAGATAACAACTCTTGCTCGTAGGACCAGAAACTGCATGGGACTCAACTCCATTTCTTACTGGGAAACAAACACTAGCTCGCCTTACAAGAAACACACTCTGCTTTTGAGAAAAGACCACTCTTATACTCTACTGTGTTTCCTATGTGATCCAAACAGTGAGCTTGCTCAGAACAAAAGAACTGTGCTTCCTACACACACGGGCCATATCTAGTTCAACTCTGCTTAGGAAACTGACAAGAAGAGTAGCTCCTCTTCAGTCCAATACCCTGTACTTGGTGGGAACAGACGCGAGAGCTATTTGCCCTGTGTATGACAAAGGTAGCGCAACAGTCACTCTTCTTACCATAAAACAACTCTTGCTCATAGGACCAGAAACTGCATGTGATTCAACTCCATTTAGTACTGGGAAACAAATGCTGCTCGCCTTATAAGAAACACACTCTGCTTTTGAGAAAAGAGCACTCTTCTAATCTACTGTGTTTACTATGGGTTCGAAAAGTGAGCTTGCTCAGAACAAAAGAACTGTCCTTCCTACACACACGGGCCATATCTAGTTTAACTCCGCTTAGGAAACTGACAAGAACAGTAGCTCCTCTTCAGTCCAATACACTGTTCTTGCTGGGAACAGACACGAGAGCTATTTGCATTGTATATGGCAATGGGAGCGCAATAGTGACTCTTCTTACCAGTTAACATCTCTTGCTCGTAGGACCAGAAACTGCATGGGATTCAACTCCATTTCAGACTGGGAAACAAGCACTAGTTCGCCTTACAAGAAACACACTCTGCTTTTGAGAAAAGAGCACACTTCTACTCTACTGTGTTTCCTATAGGGCCAAAACAGTGAGCTTGCTCAGAACAAAAGAACTGTGCTTCCTACACACACAGGCTATATCTAGTTCAACTCTGCTTAGGAAACTGACAAGAACAGTAGCTCCTCTTCAGTCCAATACACTGTACTTGCTGGGAACAGACGCCAGTGCTATTTGCCCTGTGTATGACAATGGGAGTTCAATAGTGACTCTTCTTACCAGAAAAAAAACTCTTGCTCGTAGGACCAGAAACTGCATGTGATTCAACTCCATTTAGGACTGCGCAACAAACGCTAGCTTGCCTTACAAGAAAAACACTCTGCTTTTGAGAAAGGGCACTCTTCTACTCTAATGTGTTTCCTATGGGTTCGATCAGTGAGCTTACAGAACAAAAGAGCTGGGCTTCCTACACACACGGGCCATATCTAGTTCAAATCGGCTTAGGAAACTGACAAGAACGGTAGCTCCTCTTCAGTCCAATACACTGAACTTGATGGGAACAGACGCGAGTCCTTTTTGCACTGTGTGTGGCAATGGGAGGGCAATAGTGATTTTCCTTACCAGAAAACAACTCTTGCTCGTAGGATCAAAAACTGCATGTGATTCAACTCAATTTAGGACTGGGAAACAAATGCTAGCTCCCCTTACAAGAAACACACTTTGCTTTTGAGAAAAGATCACTCTTCTACTCTACTGTGTTTCCTATAGGGCCAGAACAGTGAGCTTACTCAGAACAAAAGAACTGTGCTTCCTACACACACGGCCATATCTAGTTCAATTTGCTTAGGAAACTAACAAGAACAGTAGATTCTCTTCAGTCCCATACACTGTACTTGCTGGGAACATATGCGAGTGCTATTTGCACTGTATATGGCAATGGGAGCAAAATAGTGACTCTTCTTACCAGAAAACAACTCTTGCTCGTAGGACCAGAAACTGCATGTGACACAACTCCATTTAGGACTGGGAAACAAACGCTAGCTCGATTACAAGAAACACACTCTGCTTTAGAGAAAAGAGCACTCTTCTACTCTACTGTGTTTCCTATGGGGTCCGAACAGTGAGCTTGCTCAGAACAAAAGAACTGTGCTTCCTACACACACGGGACATATCTACTTCAACTCTGCTTAGGAAACTGACAAGAACAGTAGCTCCTCTTCAGTCCAATACACTGTACTTGCTGTGAATAGACGCGAGTGCTATTTGCACTGTGTATGGAAATGGGAGGCAATAGTGACTCTTCTTACCAGATAACAACTCTTGCTCGTAGGACCAGAAACTGCATGGGACTCAACTCCATTTCTTACTGGGAAACAAACACTAGCTCGCCTTACAAGAAACACACTCTGCTTTTGAGAAAAGACCACTCTTATACTCTACTGTGTTTCCTATGTGATCCAAACAGTGAGCTTGCTCAGAACAAAAGAACTGTGCTTCCTACACACACGGGCCATATCTAGTTCAACTCTGCTTAGGAAACTGACAAGAAGAGTAGCTCCTCTTCAGTCCAATACCCTGTACTTGGTGGGAACAGACGCGAGAGCTATTTGCCCTGTGTATGACAAAGGTAGCGCAACAGTCACTCTTCTTACCATAAAACAACTCTTGCTCATAGGACCAGAAACTGCATGTGATTCAACTCCATTTAGTACTGGGAAACAAATGCTGCTCGCCTTATAAGAAACACACTCTGCTTTTGAGAAAAGAGCACTCTTCTAATCTACTGTGTTTACTATGGGTTCGAAAAGTGAGCTTGCTCAGAACAAAAGAACTGTCCTTCCTACACACACGGGCCATATCTAGTTTAACTCCGCTTAGGAAACTGACAAGAACAGTAGCTCCTCTTCAGTCCAATACACTGTTCTTGCTGGGAACAGACACGAGAGCTATTTGCATTGTATATGGCAATGGGAGCGCAATAGTGACTCTTCTTACCAGTTAACATCTCTTGCTCGTAGGACCAGAAACTGCATGGGATTCAACTCCATTTCAGACTGGGAAACAAGCACTAGTTCGCCTTACAAGAAACACACTCTGCTTTTGAGAAAAGAGCACACTTCTACTCTACTGTGTTTCCTATAGGGCCAAAACAGTGAGCTTGCTCAGAACAAAAGAACTGTGCTTCCTACACACACAGGCTATATCTAGTTCAACTCTGCTTAGGAAACTGACAAGAACAGTAGCTCCTCTTCAGTCCAATACACTGTACTTGCTGGGAACAGACGCCAGTGCTATTTGCCCTGTGTATGACAATGGGAGTTCAATAGTGACTCTTCTTACCAGAAAAAAAAACTCTTGCTCGTAGGACCAGAAACTGCATGTGATTCAACTCCATTTAGGACTGCGCAACAAACGCTAGCTTGCCTTACAAGAAAAACACTCTGCTTTTGAGAAAGGGCACTCTTCTACTCTAATGTGTTTCCTATGGGTTCGATCAGTGAGCTTACAGAACAAAAGAGCTGGGCTTCCTACACACACGGGCCATATCTAGTTCAAATCGGCTTAGGAAACTGACAAGAACGGTAGCTCCTCTTCAGTCCAATACACTGAACTTGATGGGAACAGACGCGAGTCCTCTTTGCACTGTGTGTGGCAATGGGAGGGCAATAGTGATTTTCCTTACCAGAAAACAACTCTTGCTCGTAGGATCAAAAACTGCATGTGATTCAACTCAATTTAGGACTGGGAAACAAATGCTAGCTCCCCTTACAAGAAACACACTGTGCTTTTGAGAAAAGATCACTCTTCTACTCTACTGTGTTTCCTATAGGGCCAGAACAGTGAGCTTACTCAGAACAAAAGAACTGTGCTTCCTACACACACGGCCATATCTAGTTCAATTTGCTTAGGAAACTAACAAGAACAGTAGATTCTCTTCAGTCCCATACACTGTACTTGCTGGGAACATATGCGAGTGCTATTTGCACTGTATATGGCAATGGGAGCAAAATAGTGACTCTTCTTACCAGAAAACAACTCTTGCTCGTAGGACCAGAAACTGCATGTGATTCAACTCCTTTTAGGACGGGAAACAAACGCTAGCTCGCCTTACAAGAAACACTCTCTGCTTTTGAGAAAAGAGCACTCTTCTACTCTACTGTATTTCCTATAGGACCAGAATAGAGAGCTTGCTCAGAACAAAAGAACTGTGCTTCCTACACACACGGGACATATCTACTTCAACTCTGCTTAGGAAACTGACAAGAACAGTAGCTCCTCTTCAGTCCAATACACTGTACTTGCTGTGAATAGACGCGAGTGCTATTTGCACTGTGTATGGAAATGGGAGGCAATAGTGACTCTTCTTACCAGATAACAACTCTTGCTCGTAGGACCAGAAACTGCATGGGACTCAACTCCATTTCTTACTGGGAAACAAACACTAGCTCGCCTTACAAGAAACACACTCTGCTTTTGAGAAAAGACCACTCTTATACTCTACTGTGTTTCCTATGGGATCCAAACAGTGAGCTTGCTCAGAACAAAAGAACTGTGCTTCCTACACACACGGGCCATATCTAGTTCAACTCTGCTTAGGAAACTGACAAGAAGAGTAGCTCCTCTTCAGTCCAATACCCTGTACTTGGTGGGAACAGACGCGAGAGCTATTTGCCCTGTGTATGACAAAGGTAGCGCAACAGTCACTCTTCTTACCATAAAACAACTCTTGCTCATAGGACCAGAAACTGCATGTGATTCAACTCCATTTAGTACTGGGAAACAAATGCTGCTCGCCTTATAAGAAACACACTCTGCTTTTGAGAAAAGAGCACTCTTCTAATCTACTGTGTTTACTATGGGTTCGAAAAGTGAGCTTGCTCAGAACAAAAGAACTGTCCTTCCTACACACACGGGCCATATCTAGTTTAACTCCGCTTAGGAAACTGACAAGAACAGTAGCTCCTCTTCAGTCCAATACACTGTTCTTGCTGGGAACAGACACGAGAGCTATTTGCATTGTATATGGCAATGGGAGCGCAATAGTGACTCTTCTTACCAGTTAACATCTCTTGCTCGTAGGACCAGAAACTGCATGGGATTCAACTCCATTTCAGACTGGGAAACAAGCACTAGTTCGCCTTACAAGAAACACACTCTGCTTTTGAGAAAAGAGCACACTTCTACTCTACTGTGTTTCCTATAGGGCCAAAACAGTGAGCTTGCTCAGAACAAAAGAACTGTGCTTCCTACACACACAGGCTATATCTAGTTCAACTCTGCTTAGGAAACTGACAAGAACAGTAGCTCCTCTTCAGTCCAATACACTGTACTTGCTGGGAACTGACGCCAGTGCTATTTGCCCTGTGTATGACAATGGGAGTTCAATAGTGACTCTTCTTTCCAGAAAAAAAACTCTTGCTCGTAGGACCAGAAACTGCATGTGATTCAACTCCTTTTAGGACGGGAAACAAACGCTAGCTCGCCTTACAAGAAACACTCTCTGCTTTTGAGAAAAGAGCACTCTTCTACTCTACTGTATTTCCTACAGGACCAGAATAGTGAGCTTGCTCAGAACAAAAGAAATGTGCTTCCTACACACACGGGCCATATCTAGTTAAATTCTGCTTAGGAAACTGACAAGAACAGTAGATCCTCTTCAGTCCAATACAGTGTACTTGCTGGGAACAGACGCCAGTGCTATTTGCCCTGTGTGTGACAATGGGAGCTCAATAGTGACTCTTCTTACCAGAAAACAACTCTTGCTCGTAGGACCAGACACTGCATGTGGTTCAACTCCATTTAGGACTGGGAAACAAACACTAGCTTGCCTTACAAGAAACACATTTTGCTTTTGAGAAAAGATCACTCTTCTAATCTACTGTTTTTCCTATAGGGCAAGAACAGTGAGCTTGCTCAGAACAAAAGAACTGTGCTTCCTACACACACGGGCCATATCTAGTTTAACTCCACTTAGGAAACTGACAAGAACAGTAGCTCCTCTTCAGTCCAATACACTGTACTTGATGGGAACAGACGTGTGTCCTCTTTGCACAGTGTGTGGCAATGGGAGCGCAATAGTGACTTTCCTTACCAGAAAACAACTCTTGCTCGTAGGATCAAAAACTACATGTGATTCAACTCCATTTAGGACTGGGAAACAAACGCTAGCTCGCCTTACAAGAAACACACTCTGCTTTTGAGAAAAGACCACTCTTCTACTCTACTGTGTTTCCTATAGGGCCAGAACAGTGAGCTTACTCAGAACAAAAGAACTGTGCTTCCTACACACACGGCCATATCTTGTTCAATTTTGCTTAGGAAACTAACAAGAACAGTAGATCCTCTTCAGTCCCATATACTGTACTTGATGGGAACATACGCGAGTGCTATTTGCACTGTGTATGTCAATGGGAGCGCAATAGTGTCTTTCCTTACAAAAAAAACACTCTAGCTCGTAGGACCAGAAACTGCATGTGATTCAACTCCATTTAGGACTGGGAACCAAACGCTAGCTTGCCTTACAAGAAACACACTCTGCTTTAGAGAAAAGAGCACTCTTCTACTCTACTGTGTTTCCTATAGGCCCAGAATAGTGAGCTTGCTCAGAACAAAAGAACTGTGCTTCCTACACACAGGGGCCATATCTAGTTCAACTCTGCTTAGGAAACTGAGAAGAACAGTAGCTCATCTTCAGACCATTACAGTGTACTTGCTGGGAACAGACGCGAGTGCTATTTGCACTATGTATGGCAATGGGATCTCAATAGTGACTTTCCTTACCAGAAAACAACTCTAGCTCGTAGGACCAAAAACTGCATGTGATTCAACTCCATTTAGGACTGGGAAACAAACGCTAGCTCGCCTTACAAGAAACACACTCTGCTTTAGAGAAAAGAGCACTCTTCTACTCTACTGTGTTTCCTATAGGGCCAGAATAGTGAGCTTGCTCAGAACAAAAGAACTGTGCTTCCTACACACACGGGCTATATCTAGTTCAACTCTGCTTAGGAAACTGACAAGAACAGTAGCTCCTCTTCAGTCCAATACACTGTATATCCTGGGAACAGACGCGAGAGCTATTTGCCCTGTGTATGACAAAGGTAGCGCAACAGTCACTTTTCTTACCGTAAAACAACTCTTGCTCATAGGACCAGAAACTGCATGTGATTCAACTCCATTTAGTATTGGGAAACAAATGCTGCTCGCCTTATAAGAAACACACTCTGCTTTTGAGAAAAGAGCACTCTTCTAATCTACTGTGTTTACTATGGGTTCGAAAAGTGAGCTTGCTCAGAAAAAAAGAACTGTCCTTCCTACACACAAGGGCCATATCTAGTTTAACTCCACTTAGGAAACTGACAAGAACAGTAGCTCCTCTTCAGTCCAATGCACTGTTCTTGCTGGGAACAGACACGAGAGCTATTTGCACTGTATATGGCAATGGGAGCGCAATACTGACTCTTCTTACCAGTTAACATCTCTTGCTCGTAGGACCAGAAACTGCATGGGATTCAACTCCATTTCAGACTGGGAAACAAGCACTAGTTCGCCTTACAAGAAACACACTCTGCTTTTGAGAAAAGAGCACACTTCTACTCTACTGTGTTTCCTATAGGGCCAAAACAGTGAGCTTGCTCAGAACAAAAGAACTGTGCTTCCTACACACACGGGCTATATCTAGTTCAATTCTGCTTAATAAACTGACAAGAACAGTAGATCCTCTTCAGTCCAATACACTGTACATGCTGGAAACAGACGCCAGTGCTATTTGCCCTGTGTATGACAGAGGGAGCGCAATAGTGACTCTTCTTACAAGAAAACAACTCTTGCTCTTAGGATTAGAAACTGCATGTGATTCAACTCCATTTAGGACTGGAAAACAAATGCTAGCTCGCCTTACAAGAAACACACTCTGCTTTTGAGAAAAGAGCACTCTTCTACTCTACTGTGTTTCCTATAGGGCCAGAATAGTGAGCTTGCTCAGAACAAAAGAACTGTGCTTCCTACACACAGGGGCCATATCTAGTTCAACTCTGCTTAGGAAACTGAGAAGAACAGTAGCTCATCTTCAGTCCATTACAGTGTACTTGCTGGGAACAGACGCGAGTGCTATTTGCACTATGTATGGCAATGGGATCTCAATAGTGACTTTCCTTACCAGAAAACAACTCTAGCTCGTAGGACCAAAAACTGCATGTGATTCAACTCCATTTAGGACTGGGAAACAAACGCTAGCTCGCCTTACAAGAAACACACTCTGCTTTTGAGAAAAGAGCACTCTTCTACTCTACTGTGTTTCCTATAGGGCCAGAATAGTGAGCTTGCTCAGAACAAAAGAACTGTGCTTCCTACACACACGGGCTATATCTAGTTCAACTCTGCTTAGGAAACTGACAAGAACAGTAGCTCCTCTTCAGTCCAATACACTGTATATCCTGGGAACAGATGCGAGAGCTATTTGCCCTGTGTATGACAAAGGTAGCGCAACAGTCACTCTTCTTACCATAAAACAACTCTTGCTCATAGGACCAGAAACTGCATGTGATTCAACTCCATTTAGTACTGGGAAACAAATGCTGCTCGCCTTATAAGAAACACACTCTGCTTTTGAGAAAAGAGCACTCTTCTAATCTACTATGTTTACTATGGGTTCGAAAAGTGAGCTTGCTCAGAACAAAAGAACTGTCCTTCCTACACACACGGGCCATATCTAGTTTAACTCCGCTTAGGAAACTGACAAGAACAGTAGCTCCTCTTCAGTCCAATACACTGTTCTTGCTGGGAACAGACACGAGAGCTATTTGCACTGTATATGGCAATGGGAGCGCAATAGTGACTCTTCTTACCAGTTAACATCTCTTGCTCGTACGACCAGAAACTGCATGGGATTCAACTCCATTTCAGACTGGGAAACAAGCACTAGTTCGCCTTACAAGAAACACACTCTGCTTTTGAGAAAAGAGCACACTTCTACTCTACTGTGTTTCCTATAGGGCCAAAACAGTGAGCTTGCTCAGAACAAAAGAACTGTGCTTCCTACACACACGGGCTATATCTAGTTCAATTCTGCTTAGGAAACTGACAAGAACAGTAGATCCTCTTCAGTCCAATACACTGTACATGCTGGGAACAGACGCCAGTGCTATTTGCCCTGTGTATGACAGAGGGAGCGCAATAGTGACTCTTCTTACAAGAAAACAACTCTTGCTCTTAGGATTAGAAACTGCATGTGATTCAACTCCATTTAGGACTGGGAAACAAATGCTAGCTCGCATTACAAGAAACACACTCTGCTTTTGAGAAAAGACCACTCTTCTACTCTACTCTGTTTCCTAAGGGTTCGATCAGTGAGCTTACAGTACAAAAGAACTGGGCTTCCTACACACAAGGGCCATATCTAGTTCAACTCTGCTTAGGAAACTGACAAGAACAGTAGCTCCTCTTCAGTCCAATACACTGTACTTGATGGGAACAGACTCGAGTCCTCTTTGCACTGTGTGTGGCAATGGGAGCGCAATAGTGACTTTCCTTACCAGAAAACAACTCTAGCTCGTAGGACCAAAAACTGCATGTGATTCAACTCCATTTAGGACTGGGAAACAAACGCTAGCTCGCCTTACAAGAAACACACTCTGCTTTTGAGAAAAGAGCACTCTTCTACTCTACTGTGTTTCCTATAGGGCCAAAAGAGTGAGCTTGCTCAGAACAAAAGAACTGTGCTTCCTACACACATGGCCATATCCAGTTCAATTCTGCTTAGGAAACTGACAAGAACAGAAGCTCCTCTTCAGTCCAATACACTGTACATGCTAGGAACAGACGCCAGTGCTATTTGCCCTGTGTATGACAATGGGAGTGCAATAGTGACTCTTCTTACCAGAAAACAACTCTTGCTCGTAGGACCAGAAACTGCATGGGATTCAACTCCATTTAGGACTGGGAAACAAATGCTAGCTTGCCTTACAAGAAACACACTCTGCTTCTCAGAAAAGAGCACTCTTCTACACTACTGTGTTTCCTATAGGGCCAGAATAGTGAGCTTGCTCAGAACAAAAGAACTGTGCTTCCTACACACACGCGTCATATCTAGGTCAATTCTGCTTAGGAAACTGACAAGAACAGTAGATCCTCTTCCGTCCCATACACTGTACTTGCTGGGAACAGATGCCAGTGCTATTTGCCCTGTGTATGACAATGGGAGCACAATAGTGACTCTTCTTACCAGAAAACTACTCTTGCTTGTACGACTAGAAACTGCATGTGATTCAACTCCAATTAGGACTGGGAAACAAACGCTTGCTCGCTTTACAAGATAAACACTCTGCTTTTGAGAAAAGAGCACTCTTCTACTCTACTGTGTTTCCTATAGGGCCAGAATAGTGAGCTTGCTCAGAACAAAAGAACTGTGCTTCCTACACACACGGGCTATATCTAGTTCAACTCTGCTTAGGAAACTGACAAGAACAGTAGCTCCTCTTCAGTCCAATACACTGTACATGCTGGGAACAGACGCCAGTGCTATTTGCCCTGTGTATGATAATGGGAGCACAATAGTGACTCTTCTTACCAGAAAACAACTCTTGCTCGTAGACCAGACACTGCATGTGATTCAACTCCATTTATAACTGGGAAACAAACGCTAGCTCGCCTTACAATAAACACACTCTGCTTTTGAGAAAAGAGCACTCTTCTAGTCTAATGTGTTTTTTGTAGGGCCAGAAGAGTGAGCTTGCTCAGAACAAAAGAACTGTGCTTCCTACACACACCGAGTATATCTAGTTCAAATCTGCTTAGGAAACTGACAAGCACAGTAGCTCCTCTTCAGTCCAATACACTGTACATGCTGGGAACAGACGCCAGTGCTATTTGCCCTGTGTATGTCAATGGGAGCGCAATAGTGACTCTTCTTACCAGAAAACATCTCTTGCTCGTAGGACCAGAAACTTAATGGGATTCAACTCCATTTAGGACTGCGAAAGAAACGCTAGCTCGCGTTACAAGAAACACACTCTGCTTTTGAGAAAAGAGCACTCTTCTACTTTACAGTGATTCCTATGGGGTCTGAACAGTGAGCTTGCTAAAAACAAAAGAACTGTGCTTCCTACACACACGGGCCATATCCAGTTCAATTCTGCTTAGGAAACTGACAAGAACAGTAGATCCTCTTCAGTCCAATACACTGTACATTCAGGGGAAAGATGCTAGGGCTATTTGCAATGTGTATGACAATGGGACCGCAATAGTGACTTTTCTTACCAGAAAATATCTCTTGCTCATAGGACCACAAACTGAATGTGATTCAACTCCATTTAGGACTGCGAAACAAAAGCTAGCTTGCCTTACAAGAAAAACACTCTGCTTTTGAGAAAAGAGCACTCTTCTGCTCTACTGTGTTTCCTATAGCTCCAGAATAGTGAGCTTGTCAGAACAAAAGAACTGTGCTTCCTACACACACGGGCTATATCTAGTTCAACTCTGCTTAGGAAACTGACAAGAACAGTAGCTCCTCTTCAGTCCAATACACTGTGCTTGCTGGGAACAGACGCCAGTGCTATTTGCCTTGTGTATGACAATGAGAGTTCAGTAGTGACTCTTCTTACCAGAAAAAAAACTCTTGCTCGTAGGACCAGAAACTGCATGTGATTCAACTCCATTTAGGACTGCGCAACAAACGCTAGATTGCCTTACAACAAGAAAAACACTCTGCTTTTGAGAAGAGGGCACTCTTCTACTCTAATGTGTTTCCTATGGGTTCGATCAGTGAGCTTACAGTAAAAAAGAACTGTGCTTCCTACACACACGGGCCATATCTAGTTCAACTCTGCTTAGGAAACTGACAAGAACAGTAGCTCCTCTTCAGTCCAATACACTGTACTTGATGGGAACAGAAGCGAGTCCTCTTTGCACTGTGTGTGGCAATGGGAGGGCAATAGTGATTTTCCTTAACAGAAAACAACTGTTGCTCATAGGATCAAAAACTGCATGTGATTCAACTCCATTTAGGACTGGGAAACAAACGCTAGCACCCCTTACAAGAAACACACTGTGCTTTTGAGAAAAGATCACTCTTCTACTCTACTGTGTTTCCTATAGGGCCAGAACAGTGAGCTTACTCAGAACAAAAGAACTGTGCTTCCTACACTCACGGGCCATATCTAGTTCAACTCTACTTAGGAAACTGACAAGAACAGTCGCTCCTCTTCAGTCCAATACACTGTACTTGCTGGGAACTGACGCGAGTGCTATTTGCACTGTGTATGTCAATGGGAGCGCAATAGTGACTTTCCTTACCAGAAAACAACTCTAGCTCGTAGGACCAGAAACTGCATGTGATTCAACTCTATTTAGGACTGGGAACCAAACGCTAGCTCCACTTAAAAGAAACACACAGTGCTTTTGATAAAAGAGCACTCTTGTACTCTACTGTGTTTCCTATAGGGCCAGAATAGTGAGCTTGCTCAGAAAAAAAGAACTGTGCTTCCTACACACAGGGGCCATATCTAGTTCAACTCTGCTTAGGAAACTGACAAGAACAGTAGCTCATCTTCAGTCCAATACAGTGTACTTGCTGGGAACAGACGCGAGTGCTACTTGCTCTATGTATGGCTATGGGAGCTCAATAGTGACTTTCCTTACCAGAAAACAACTCTAGCTCGTAGGACCAAAAACTGCATGTGATTCAACTCCATTTAGGACTGGGAAGCAAACGCTAGCTAGCCTTATAAGAAACACACTCTGCTTTTGAGAAAAGAGCACTCTTCTACTCTGCTGTGTTTCCTACAGGGCCAAAACAGTGAGCTTGCTCAGAACAAAAGAATTGTGCTTCCTACACACACGGCTATATCTAGTTCAATTCTGCTTAGGAAACTGACAAGAACAGTAGATCCTCTTCCATCCCATACACTGTACTTGCTGGGAACAGACGCCAGTGCTATTTGCCCTGTGTATGATAACGGGAGCGCAATAGTGACTCTTCTTACCAGAAAACAACTCTTGCTCGTAGGACCAGAAACTGCATGTGATTCAACTCCATTTCTGACTGGGAAACAAACGCTAGCTCGCTTTTCAAGAAAAACACTCTGCTTTTGAGAAAAGAGCAGTCTTCTACTCTACTGTGTTTCCTATAGGGCCAGAATAGTTAGCTTTCTCAGAACAAAAGAACTGTGCTTCCTACACACACGGGTTATATCTAATTAAACTCTGCTTAGGAAACTGACAAGAACAGTAGCTACTCTTCAGTCCAATACACTGTACATGCTGGGAACAGACGCCAGTGCTATTTGCCCTGTGTATGATAATGGGAGCGCAATAGTGACTCTTCTTACCAGAAAACAACTCTTGCTCGTAGGACCAGAAACTGCATGTGATTCAACTCCATTTATAACTGGGAAACAAACGCTAGCTTGCCTTAAAATAAACACACTCTGCTTTTGAGAAAAGAGCACTCTTCTAGTCTAATGTGTTTTTTGTAAGGCCAGAATAGTGAGCTTGCACAGAACAAAAGAACTGTGCTTCCTACACACACCGACTATATCTAGTTCAACTCTGCTTAGGAAACTGACAAGAACAGTAGATCCTCTTCAGTCCAATACACTGTTCATGCTGGGAACAGACGCCAGTGCTATTTGCCCTGTGTATGACAATGGGAGCGCAATAGTGACTCTTCTTACCAGAAAACAACTCTTGCTCGTAGGACCAGACACTGCATGTGATTCAACTCCATTTAGGACTGGGAAACAAACACTAGCTTGCCTTAGAAGAAACACACTTTGCTTTTGAGGAAAGATCACTCTTCTACTCTACTGTGTTTCCTATAGGACCAGAATAGTGAGCTTGCTCAGAACAAAAGAACTGTGCTTCCTACACACACGGGCTATATCTAGTACAACTCTGCTTAGGAAACTGACAAGAACAGTAGCTCCTCTTCAGTCCAATACACTGTACTTGGTGGGAACAAACGCCAGTGCTATTTGCCCTGTGTATGACAATGGGAGCTCAATAGTGACTCTTCTTACCAGAAAACAACTCTTGCTCATAGGACCAGACACTGCATGTGATTCAACTCCATTTAGGACTGGGAAACAAACACTAGCTCGCCTTACAAGAAACACACTTTGCTTTTGAGAAATGATCACTCTTCTAATCTACTGTTTTTCCTATAGGGCCAGAACAGTGAGCTTGCTCAGAACAAAAGAACTGTGCTTCCTACACACACGGGCCATATCTAGTTTAACTCCACTTAGGAAACTGACAAGAACAGTAGCTCCTCTTCAGTCCAATACACTGTACTTGATGGGAACAGACGTGAGTCCTCTTTGCACTTTGTGTGGCAACGGGAGCGCAATAGTGACTTTCCTTACCAGAAAACAACTCTTGCTCATAGGATCAAAAACTACATGTGATTCAACTCCATTTAGGACTGGGAAACAAACGCTAGCTCGCCTTACAAGAAACACACTCTGCTTTTGAGAAAAGACCACTCTTCTACTCTACTGTGTTTCCTATGGGGCCAGAACAGTGAGCTTACTCAGAAAAAAAGAACTGTGCTTCCTACACACACGGCCATATCTAGTTCAATTTTGCTTAGGAAACTAACAAGAACAGTATATCCTCTTCAGTCCCATACACTGTACTTGATGGGAACAGACGCGAGTGCTATTTGCACTGTGTATGACAATGGGAGCGCAATAGTGTCTTTCCTTACCAGAAAAACACTCTAGCTCGTAGGACCAGAAACTGCATGTGATTCAACTCCATTTAGGACTGGGAACCAAACGCTAGCTTGCCTTACAAGAAACACACTCTGCTTTTGAGAAAAGAGCACTCTTCTACTCTACTGTGTTTCCTATAGTGCCAGAATAGTGAGCTTGCTCAGAACAAAAGAACTGTGCTTCCTACATACAGGGGCCATATGTAGTTCAACTCTGCTTAGGAAACTGAGAAGAACAGTAGCTCATCTTCAGTCCAATACACTGTACTTGCTGGTAACAGACGCGAGTGCTATTTGCACTATGTATGGCAATGGGATCTCAATAGTGACTTTCCTTACCAGAAAACAACTCTAGCTCGTAGGACCAAAAACTGCATGTGATTCAACTCCATTTAGGACTGGGAAACAAACTCTAGCTCGCCTTACAAGAAACACACTCTGCTTTTGAGAAAAGAGCACTCTTCTACTCTACTGTGTTTCCTACAGGGCCAAAACAGTGAGATTGCTCAGAACAAAAGAACTGTGCTTCCTACACACACGGCCATATCTAGTTCAATTCTGCTTAAGAAACTGACAAGAACAGTAGATCCTCTTCAGTCCAATACACTGTACTTGCTGGGAACAGACGCCAGTACTATTTGCCCTGTGTATGACAATGGGAGCACAACAGTGACTCTTCTTACCAGAAAACAACTCTTGCTCGTAGGACCAGAAACTGTATGTGATTCAACTCCATTTAGGACTAGGAAACAAACGCTAGCTCGCTTTACAAGAAAAACACTCTGCTTTTGATAAAAGAGCACTCTTCTACTCTTCTGTGTTTCCTATAGGGCCAGAATAGTGAGCTTGCTCAGAACAAAAGAACTGTGCTTCCTACACACACGGGCTATATCTAGTTCAACTCTGCTTAGGAAACTGACAAGAACAGTAGCTCCTCTTCAGTCCAATACACTGTATATGCTGGGAACAGACGCCAGTGCTATTTGCCCTGTGTATGATAATGGGAGCGCAATAGTGACTCTTCTTACCGGAAAACAACTCTTGCTCATAGGACCAGAAACTGCACGTGATTCAACTCCATTTATAACTGGAAAACAAACGCTAGCTCGCCTTACAATAAACAAACTCTGCTTTTGAGAAAAGAGCACTCTTCTAGTCTAATGTGTTTTTTTGTAGGGCCAGAATAGTGAGCTTGCTCAGAACAAAAGAACTGTGCTTCCTACACACACCGACTATATCTAGTTCAACTCTGCTTAGGAAACTGACAAGAACAGTAGATCCTCTTCAGTCCAATACACTGTACATGCTGGGAACAGACGCGAGTGCTATTTGCACTATGTATGGCAATGGGAGCGCAATAATGACTTTCTTTCCAGAAAACAACTATTGCTCGTAGGACCAGAAACTGCATGGGATTCAACTCCATTTCTTACTGGGAAACAAACACTACCTCGCCTTACAAGAAACACACTCTGCTTTTGAGAAAAGAGCACTCTTCTACTCTACTGTGTTTCCTATGGGGTCTGAACAGTGAGCTTGCTCAGAACAAAAGAACTGTGCTTCCTACACACACGGGCTATATCTAGTTCAACTCTGCTTAGGAAACTGACAAGAACAGTAGCTCCTCTTCAGTCCAATACACTGTATATCCTGGGAACACATGCGAGAGCTATTTGCCCTGTGTATGACAAAGGTAGCGCAACAGTCACTCTTCTTACCATAAAACAACTCTTGCTCATAGGACCAGAAACTGCATGTGATTCAACTCCATTTAGTACTGGGAAACAAATGCTGCTCGCCTTATAAGAAACACACTCTGCTTTTGAGAAAAGAGCACTCTTCTAATCTACTATGTTTACTATGGGTTCGAAAAGTGAGCTTGCTCAGAACAAAAGAACTGTCCTTCCTACACACACGGGCCATATCTAGTTTAACTCCGCTTAGGAAACTGACAAGAACAGTAGCTCCTCTTCAGTCCAATACACTGTTCTTGCTGGGAACAGACACGAGAGCTATTTGCACTGTATATGGCAATGGGAGCGCAATAGTGACTCTTCTTACCAGTTAACATCTCTTGCTCGTACGACCAGAAACTGCATGGGATTCAACTCCATTTCAGACTGGGAAACAAGCACTAGTTCGCCTTACAAGAAACACACTCTGCTTTTGAGAAAAGAGCACACTTCTACTCTACTGTGTTTCCTATAGGGCCAAAACAGTGAGCTTGCTCAGAACAAAAGAACTGTGCTTCCTACACACACGGGCTATATCTAGTTCAATTCTGCTTAGGAAACTGACAAGAACAGTAGATCCTCTTCAGTCCAATACACTGTACATGCTGGGAACAGACGCCAGTGCTATTTGCCCTGTGTATGACAGAGGGAGCGCAATAGTGACTCTTCTTACAAGAAAACAACTCTTGCTCTTAGGATTAGAAACTGCATGTGATTCAACTCCATTTAGGACTGGGAAACAAATGCTAGCTCGCCTTACAAGAAACACACTCTGCTTTTGAGAAAAGACCACTCTTCTACTCTACTCTGTTTCCTAAGGGTTCGATCAGTGAGCTTACAGTACAAAAGAACTGGGCTTCCTACACACAAGGGCCATATCTAGTTCAACTCTGCTTAGGAAACTGACAAGAACAGTAGCTCCTCTTCAGTCCAATACACTGTACTTGATGGGAACAGACTCGAGTCCTCTTTGCACTGTGTGTGGCAATGGGAGCGCAATAGTGACTTTCCTTACCAGAAAACAACTCTAGCTCGTAGGACCAAAAACTGCATGTGATTCAACTCCATTTAGGACTGGGAAACAAACGCTAGCTCGCCTTACAAGAAACACACTCTGCTTTTGAGAAAAGAGCACTCTTCTACTCTACTGTGTTTCCTATAGGGCCAAAAGAGTGAGCTTGCTCAGAACAAAAGAACTGTGCTTCCTACACACATGGCCATATCCAGTTCAATTCTGCTTAGGAAACTGACAAGAACAGAAGCTCCTCTTCAGTCCAATACACTGTACATGCTGGGAACAGACGCCAGTGCTATTTGCCCTGTGTATGACAATGGGAGTGCAATAGTGACTCTTCTTACCAGAAAACAACTCTTGCTCGTAGGACCAGAAACTGCATGGGATTCAACTCCATTTAGGACTGGGAAACAAATGCTAGCTTGCCTTACAAGAAACACACTCTGCTTCTCAGAAAAGAGCACTCTTCTACACTACTGTGTTTCCTATAGGGCCAGAATAGTGAGCTTGCTCAGAACAAAAGAACTGTGCTTCCTACACACACGCGTCATATCTAGGTCAATTCTGCTTAGGAAACTGACAAGAACAGTAGATCCTCTTCCGTCCCATACACTGTACTTGCTGGGAACAGATGCCAGTGCTATTTGCCCTGTGTATGACAATGGGAGCACAATAGTGACTCTTCTTACCAGAAAACTACTCTTGCTTGTACGACTAGAAACTGCATGTGATTCAACTCCAATTAGGACTGGGAAACAAACGCTTGCTCGCTTTACAAGATAAACACTCTGCTTTTGAGAAAAGAGCACTCTTCTACTCTACTGTGTTTCCTATAGGGCCAGAATAGTGAGCTTGCTCAGAACAAAAGAACTGTGCTTCCTACACACACGGGCTATATCTAGTTCAACTCTGCTTAGGAAACTGACAAGAACAGTAGCTCCTCTTCAGTCCAATACACTGTACATGCTGGGAACAGACGCCAGTGCTATTTGCCCTGTGTATGATAATGGGAGCACAATAGTGACTCTTCTTACCAGAAAACAACTCTTGCTCGTAGACCAGACACTGCATGTGATTCAACTCCATTTATAACTGGGAAACAAACGCTAGCTCGCCTTACAATAAACACACTCTGCTTTTGAGAAAAGAGCACTCTTCTAGTCTAATGTGTTTTTTGTAGGGCCAGAAGAGTGAGCTTGCTCAGAACAAAAGAACTGTGCTTCCTACACACACCGAGTATATCTAGTTCAAATCTGCTTAGGAAACTGACAAGCACAGTAGCTCCTCTTCAGTCCAATACACTGTACATGCTGGGAACAGACGCCAGTGCTATT
>NW_026737018.1:0-52740 GCF_949786415.1 Peromyscus eremicus | reverse complement strand
GGACTGGGAAACAAATGCTAGCTCGCCTTACAAGAAACAAACTCTGCTTTTGAGAAAAGAACACTCTTCTACTCTACTGTGTTTCCCATAGTGCCAGAACAGTGAGCTTGCTCAGAACAAAAGAACTGTGTTTCCTACACACACGGGCCATATCTAGTTCAACTCTGCTTAGGAAACTGAGAAGAACAGTAGCTTCTCTTCAGTCCAATACACTATACTTGCTAGGAACAGACGAGAGTGCTCTTTGCACTGTGTATGGCAATGGGAGCGCAATAGTGACTTTCCTTACCAGAAAACAACTCTTGCTCGTAGGACCAGAAACTGCATGTGATTCAACTCCATTTAGGACTGGGAAAAAAACGCTAGCTTGCCTTACAAGAAACACACCCACTTTTGAGAAAAGAGCACTCTTCTACTCTACTGTGTTTCTTATAGGGCCAGAACAGTGAGCTTGCTGAGAACACAATAACTGTGCTTCCTACACACACGGGCCATATCTAGTTCAACTCTGCTTAGGAACCTGACAAGAACAGTAGATAACCTTTAGTCCAATACACTGTACTTGCTGGGAACAGACGCCAGTGCTATTTGTCCTCTGTATGGCAATGGCAGCACAATAGTGACTATTCTTACCATAAAACAACTCTTGCTCGTAGGACCAGAAACTGCATGTGATTCAACTCCATTTCGGACTGGGAAACAAATGCTAGCGCGCCTTACAAGAACAACACTATGCTTTAGAGAAAAGAGCACTCTTCTACTCTACTGTGTTTCCTATAGGGCCAGAACAGTGAGCTTGCTCAGAACAAAAGAACTGTGCTTCCTACACACTGGCCATATCTAGTTCACCTCTGCTTAGGAAACTGACAAGAACAGTAGCTCCTCTTCAGTCCGATACACTGTACTTGCTGGGAACAGACGCGAGTGCTATTTGCACTGTATATGGCAATAGGAGTGCAATAGTGACTTTCCTTACCAGAAAAAAACTCTTGCTCGTAGGACCAGAAACTGCATGTGATTCAACTCCATTTAGGACTAGGAAACCAACGCTAGCTCGTCTTACAAGAAACACAGTCGGCTTTTGAGAAAAGAACACTCTTCTACTCTACTGTGTTTCCTATAGCGCCAGAACAGTGAGCTTGCTCAGAACATAAGAACTGAGCTTCCTACGCACACGGGCCATATCTAGTTCAACTCTGCTTAGGAAACTGACAAAAACAGTAGCTCCTCTTCAGTCCGATACACTGTACTTGCTGGGAACAGACGCCAAGGCTATTTGCACTATGTATGTCAATGGGAGCGCAATAGTGACTTTCCTTACCAGAAAACAACTCTTGCTCATAGGACCAGTAACTGCATGTGATTCAACTCCATTTAAGACTGGGAAACAAATGCTACCTCGCCTTACATGAAACACACTCTCCTTTTGAGAAAAGAGCACTCTTCTACTCTACTGTGTTTCCTATGGGGTCCGAACAGTGAGCTTGCTCAGAACAAAAGAACTGTGCTTCCTACACACATGGGCATTATCTAGTTCACCTCTGCTTAGGAAACTGAAAAGAACAGTAGATCCTATTCAGTCCAATACACTGTACTTGCTGGGAACAGACGCGACTGCTATTTGCACAGTGTATGGCAATGAGAGCACAATAGTGACTCGTCCTACCAGAAAACAACTCTTGCTCGTAGGGCCAGAAACTGCATGTGTTTCAACTCCATTTTGGACTGGGAAACAAATGCTAGCTCGCCTTACAAGAAACAAACTCTGCTTTTGAGAAAAGAACACTCTTCTTCTCTACTGTGTTTCCCATAGGGCCAGAACAGTGAGCTTGCTCAGAACAAAAGAACTGTGTTTCCTACAAACACGGGCAATATCTAGTTCAACTCTGCTTAGGAAACTGAGAAGAACAGTAGCTCCTCTTCAGTCCAATACACTATACTTGCTAGGAACAGACGGGAGTGCTCTTTTCACTGTGTATGGCAATGGGAGCGCAATAGTGACTTTCCTTACCAGAACACAACTCTTGCTCGTAGGATCAGAAACTGCATGTGATTCAACTCCATTTAGGACTGGGAAACAAACGCTAGCTCGCCTTAAAATAAACACACTCTGCTTTTGAGAAAAGAGCATTCTTCTACTCTACTGTGTTTCCTATAGGGCCAGAACACTGAGCTTGCTCAGAACAAAAGAACTGTTCTTCCTACACACGGGCCATATCTAGTACACCTCTGCTTAGGAAACTGACAAGAACAGTAGCTCCTCTTCAGTCCGATACACTGTACTTGCTGGGAACAGACGCGAGTGCTATTTGCACTGTATATGGCAATAGGAGTGCAATAGTGACTTTCCTTACCAGAAAACAACTCTTGCTCGTAGGACCAGAAACTGCATGTGATTCAACTCCATTTAGGACTAGGAAACAATCGCTAGCTCGCCTTACAAGAAACACAGTCGGCTTTTGAGAAAAGAACACTCTTGTACTCTACTGTGTTTCCTATAGGGCCAGAACAGTGAGCTTGCTCAGAACATAAGAACTGAGCTTCCTACGCACACGGGCCATATCTAGTTCAACTCTGCTTTGGAAACTGACAAGAACAGTAGCTCCTCTTCAGTCCAATACACTGTACTTGCTGGGAACAGAGGCCAGGGCTATTTGCACTGTGTATGTCAATGGGAGCGCAATAGTGACTTTCCTTAGCAGAAAACAACTCTTGCTCAAGGGACAAGTAACTGCATGTGATTCAACTCCATTTAAGACTGGGAAACAAATGCTACCTCGCCTTACATGAAACACACTCTGCTTTTGAGAAAAGAGCACTCTTCTACTCTACTGAGTTTCCTATGGGGTCCGAACAGTGAGCTTGCTCAGAACAAAAGAACTGTGCTTCCTACACACACGGGCCATATCTAATTCAACTCTGCTTAGGAAACTGACAAGAACAGTGGCTCCTCTTCAGTCCGATACACTTTACTTGCTGGGAACAGACGCGAGTGCTATTTGCACTGCATATGGCAATAGGAGTGCAATAGTGACTTTCCTTACCAGAAAACAACTCTTGCTCATAGGACCAGAAAGTGCATGTGGTTCAACTCCATTTACGACTGGCAAACAAATGCTAGCTCACCTTACATGAAACACACTCTGCTTTTGAGAAAAGAGTACTCTTCTACTCTACTGTGTTTCCTATGGGGTCCAAACAGTGAGCTTGCTCAGAACAAAAGAACTGTGCTTCCTACACACATGGGCCATATCTAGGTCAACTCTGCTTAGGAAACTGAAAAGAACAGTAGATCCTCTTCAGTCCAATACACTATAATTGCTGGGAACATACGCGAGTGCTTTTTGCACTGTGTATGGCAATGGGAGCACAATAGTGACTCATCTTACCAGAAAACAACTCTTGCTCGTAGGACCAGAAACTGCATGTGATTCAACTCCATTTAGGACTGGGAAAAAAACGCTAGCTTGCCTTACAAGAAACACACTCTGCTTTAGAGAAAAGAGCACTCTTCTACTCTACTGTGTTTCCTATAGGGCCAGAACAGTGAGCTTGCTCAGAACATAATAACTGTGCTTCCTACACACACGGGCCATATCTAGTTCAACTCTTCTTAGGAACCTGACAAGAACAGTAGATCCCCTTTAGTCCAATACACTGTACTTGCTGGGAACAGACGCCAGTGCTATTTGTCCTGTGTATGGCAATGGCAGCGCAATAGTGACTATTCTTACCATAAAAGAACTCTTGCACATACGACCAGAAACTGCATGTGTTTCACCTCCATTTAGGACTGGGAAACCAACGCTAGCTCGCCTTACAAGATACACACTCTGCTTTAGAGAAAAGAGCATTCTTCTACTCTACTGTGTTTCCTATAAGTCCAAAACAGTGAGCTTGCTCAGAAAAAAAGAACTGTGCTTCCTATACACGGGCCATATCTAGTTCACCTCTGCTTAGGAAACTGACAAGAACAGTAGCTCCTCTTCAGTCCGATACACTGTACTTGCTGGGAACAGAAGCGAGTGCTATTTGCACTGTATATGGCAATAGGAGTGCAATAGTGACTTTCCTTACCAGAAAACAACTCTTGCTCGTAGGACCAGAAACTGCATGTGATTCAACTCCATTTAGGACTAGGAAACAAACGCTAGCTCGCCTTACAAGAAACACAGTCGGCTTTTGAGAAAAGAGCACTCTTCTACTCTACTGTGTTTCCTATGGGGTCCAAAGACTGAGCTTGCTAAGAAGAAAAAAAATTGTGCTTCCTACACACACGGCCATATCTAGTTCAAGTCTGCTTAGGAACCTGACAAGAACAGTAGATCCTCTTCAGTCCAATACACTGTACTTGCTGGCAACAGACGCCAGTGCTATTTGTCCTGTGTATGGCAATGGCAGCGCAATAGTGACTTTCCTTACCAGAAAACAACTCTTGCTCATAGGACCAGAAACGGCATGATATTCTACTCCATTTAGGACTGGGAAACAAACGCTAGCTCGCCTTACAAGAAACACACTCTGCTTTTGAGAAAAGAGCACTCTTCTACTCTACTGTGTTTCCCATAGGGCCAGAACAGTGAGCTTGCTCAGAACAAAAGAACTGTGCTTCCTGCACACGGGCCATATCTAGTTCAACTCTGCTTAGGAAACTGACAAGAACAGTAGCTCCTCTTCAGTCCGATACACTGTATTTGCTGGGAACAGACGCCAGTGCTATTTGCACTGTATATGGCAATGGGAGTCCAATAGGGACTTTCCTTACCACAAAACAACTCTTGCTCGTAGGACCAGAAAGTGCATGTGATTCAACTCCATTTAGGACTGGCAAACAAATGCTACCTCGCCTTACATGAAACACACTCTGATTACAGAAAAGAGCACTCTTCTACTCTACTGTGTTTCCTATGGGGTCCGAACAGTGAGCTTGCTCAGAACAAAAGAATTGTGCTTCCTACACACATGAGCAATATCTAGTTCACATCTGCTTAGGAAACTGAAAAGAACAGTAGATCCTATTCAGTCCAATACACTGTACTTGTTGGGAACAGACGCGAGTGCTATTTGCACTGTGTATGGCAATGGGAGCACAATAGTGACTCGTCTTACCAGAAAACAACTCTTGCTCGTAGGACCAGAAACTGCATGTGTTTCAACTCCATTTTGGACTGGGAAACAAATGCTAGCTCGCCTTACAAGAAACAATCTCTGCTTTTGAGAAAAGAACACTCTTCTATTCTACTGTGTTTCCCATAGGGCCAGAACAGTGAGCTTGCTCAGAACAAAAGAACTGAGCTTCCTACACACACGGGCCATATCTAGTTCAACTCTGCTTAGGAAACTCAGAAGAACAGTAGCTCCTCTTCAGTCCAATACACTATACTTGCTAGGAACAGACGGGAGTGCTATTTGCACTGTGTATGGCAATGGGAGCACAATAGTGACTTTCCTTCCCAGAAAACAACTCTTGCTCGTAGGACCAGAAACTGCATGTGATTCAACTCCATTGAGGACTGGGAAACAAATACTAGCTCGCCTTACAAGAAACACACTCTGCTTTTGAGAAAAGAGCATTCTTCTACTCTACTGTGTTTCCTATAGGGCCAGAACAGTGAGCTTGCTCAGAACATAAGAACTGAGCTTCCTACGCACACGGGCCATATCTAGTTCAACTCTGCTTAGGAAACTGACAAGAACAGTAGCTCCTCTTCAGTCCGATACACTGTACTTGCTGGGAACAGACGCCAGGGCTATTTGCACTATGTACGTCAATGGGAGCGCAATAGTGACTTTCCTTACCAGAAAACAACTCTTGCTCATAGGACCAGTAACTGCATGTGATTCAACTCCATTTAAGACTGGGAAACAAATGCTACCTCGCCTTACATGAAACACACTCTGCTTTTGAGAAAAGAGCACTCTTCTACTCTACTGTGTTTCCTATGGGGTCCGAACAGTGAGCTTGCTCAGAACAAAAGAACTGTGCTTCCTACACACATGGGCATTATCTAGTTCACCTCTGCTTAGGAAACTGAAAAGAACAGTAGATCCTATTCAGTCCAATAAACTGTACTTGCTGGGAACAGACGCGACTGCTATTTGCACTGTGTATGGCAATGGGAGCACAATAGTGACTCGTCTTACCAGAAAACAATTCTTGCACGTAGGACCAGAAACTGCATGTGTTTCAACTCCATTTCGGACTGGGAAACAAATGCTAGCTCGCCTTACAAGAAACAAACTCTGCTTTTGAGAAAAGAACACTCTTCTACTCTACTGTGTTTCCCATAGGGCCAGAACAGTGAGCTTGCTCAGAACAAAAGAACTGTGTTTCCTACACACACGGGCCATATCTAGTTCAACTCTGCTTAGGAAACTGAGAAGAACGGTAGCTTCTCTTCAGTCCAATACACTATACTTGCTAGGAACAGACGGGAGTGCTATTTGCACTGTGTATGGCAATGGGAGCGCAATAGTGACTTTCCTTACCAGAAAACAACTCTTGCTGGTAGGACCAGAAACTGCATGTGATTCAACTCCATTTAGGACTGGGAAAAAAACGCTAGCTTGCCTTACAAGAAACACACCCGCTTTTGAGAAAAGAGCACTCTTCTACTCTACTGTGTTTCCTATAGGGCCAGAACAGTGAGCTTGCTCAGAACACAATAACTGTGCTTCCTACACACACGGGCCATATCTAGTTCAACTCCACTTAGGAACCTGACAAGAACAGTAGATAACATTTAGTCCAATACACTGTACTTGCTGGGAACAGACGCCAGTGCTATTTGTCCTCTGTATGGCAATGGCAGCACAATAGTGACTATTCTTACCATAAAACAACTCTTGCTCGTAGGACCAGAAACTGCATGTGTTTCAACTCCATTTCGGACTGGGAAACAAATGCTAGCGCGCCTTACAAGAACAACACTCTGCTTTAGAGAAAAGAGCACTCTTCTACTCTACTGTGTTTCCTATAGGGCAAGAACAGTGAGCTTGCTCAGAACAAAAGAACTGTGCTTCCTACACACGGGCCATATCTAGTTCACCTCTGCTTAGGAAACTGACAAGAACAGTAGCTCCTGTTCAGTCCGATACACTGTACTTGCTGGGAACAGACGCGAGTGCTATTTGCACTGTATATGGCAATAGGAGTGCAATAGTGACTTTCCTTACCAGAAAAAAACTCTTGCTCGTAGGACCAGAAACTGCATGTGATTCAACTCCATTGAGGACTACGAAACAAACGCTAGCTCGTCTTACAAGAAACACAGTCGGCTTTTGAGAAAAGAACACTCTTCTACTCTACTGTGTTTCCTATAGCGCCAGAACAGTGAGCTTGCTCAGAACATAAGAACTGAGCTTCCTACGCACACGGGCCATATCTAGTTCAACTCTGCTTAGGAAACTGACAAGAACAGTAGGTCCTCTTCAGTCCGATACACTGTACTTGCTGGGAACAGACGCCAGGGCTATTTGCACTATGTATGTCAATGGGAGCGCAATAGTGACTTTCCTTACCAGAAAACAACTCTTGCTCATAGGACCAGTAACTGCATGTGATTCAACTCCATTTAAGACTGGGAAACAAATGCTAATTCGCCTTACATGAAACACACTCTCCTTTTGAGAAAAGAGCACTCTTCTACTCTACTGTGTTTCCTATGGGGTCCGAACAGTGAGCTTGCTCAGAACAAAAGAACTGTGCTTCCTACACACATGGGCATTATCTAGTTCACCTCTGCTTAGGAAACTGAAAAGAACAGTAGATCATATTCAGTCCAATACACTGTACTTGCTGGGAACAGAGGCGAGTGCTATTTGCGCTGTGTATGGCAATGGGAGCACAATAGTGACTCGTCTTACCAGAAAACAACTCTTGCTCGTAGGACCAGAAACTGCATGTGTTTCAACTCCATTTTGGACTGGGAAACAAATGCTAGCTCGCCTTACAAGAAACAAACTCTGCTTTTGAGAAAAGAACACTCTTCTACTCTACTGTGTTTCCCATAGGGCCAGAACAGTGAGCTTGCTCAGAACAAAAGAACTGTGTTTCCTACAAACACGGGCCATATCTAGTTCAACTCTGCTTAGGAAACTGAGAAGAACAGTAGCTCCTCTTCAGTCCAATACACTGTACTTGCTGGGAACAGACGCCAGTGCTATTTGTCCTGTGTATGGCAATGGCAGCGCAATAGTGACTATTCTTACCATAAAAGAACTCTTGCACATACGACCAGAAACTGCATGTGTTTCACCTCCATTTAGGACTGGGAAACAAATGCTAGCTCGCCTTACAAGATACACACTCTGCTTTAGAGAAAAGAGCATTCTTCTACTCTACTGTGTTTCCTATAAGTCCAAAACAGTGAGCTTGCTCAGAAAAAAAGAACTGTGCTTCCTATACACGGGCCATATCTAGTTCACCTCTGCTTAGGAAAATGACAAGAACAGTAGCTCCTCTTCAGTCCGATACACTGTACTTGCTGGGAACAGACGCGAGTGCTATTTGCACTGTATATGGCAATAGGAGTGCAATAGTGACTTTCCTTACCAGAAAACAACTCTTGCTCGTAGGACCAGAAACTGCATGTGATTCAACTCCATTTAGGACTAGGAAACAAACGCTAGCTCGCCTTACAAGAAACACAGTCGGCTTTTGAGAAAAGAGCACTCTTCTACTCTACTGTGTTTCCTATGGGTTCCAAAGACTGAGCTTGCTCAGAAGAAAAAAAATTGTGCTTCCTACACACACGGCCATATCTAGTTCAAGTCTGCTTAGGACCCTGACAAGAACAGTAGATCCTCTTCAGTCCAATACACTGTACTTGCTGGGAACAAACGCCAGTGCTATTTGTCCTGTGTATGGCAATGGCAGCGCAATATTGAATCTTCTTACCAGAAAACAACTCTTGCTCGTAGGACCAGAAACTGCATGTGATTCAACTACATTTAGGACTGGGAAACAAACGCTAGCTCGCCTTACAAGAAACACACTCTGCTTTAGAGAAAAGAGCACTCTTCTACTCTACTGTGTTTCTTATAGGGCCAGAACAGTGAGCTTGCTCAGAACAAAAGAACTGTGCTTCCTACACACGGGCCATATCTAGCTCAACTCTGCTTAGGAAACTGAGAAGAACAGTAGCTCCTATTCAGGCCAATACACTGTACTTGCTGGGAACAGATGCATTTGCTATTTGCACGGTGTATTGCATTTGGAGCGCAATAGTGACTCTTCTTACCAGAAAACAACTCTTGCTCGTAGGACCAAAAACTGCCTGTGACAACTCCATTTAGGACTGGGAAACAAACGCGAGCTCGCCTTACTAGAAACACACTCTGCTTTAGAGAAAAGAGCACTCTTCTACTCTACTGTGTAACCTATGGGGTCCGAACAGTGAGCTTGCTCAGAACTAAAAAACTGTGCTTCCAACACACACGGCCATATCTAGTTCAAGTCTGATTAGGAACCTGACAAGAACAGTAGATCCTCTTTCGTCCAATACACTGTACTTGCTGGGAAAAGACGCCAGTGCTATTTGTCCTGTGTATGGCAATGGCAGCGCAATAGTGACTCTTCTTACCAGAAAACAGCTCTTGCTTGTAGGACCAGAAACTGCATGTGATTCAACTCCATTTAGGACTGGGAAACAAACGCTAGCATGCCTTACAAGAAACACACTCTGCTTTTGAGAAAAGAGCACTCTTCTACTCTACTTTGTTTCCTATGGGGTCCAAACAGTGAGCTTGCTCAGAACAAAAGAAATGTGCTTCCTACACACACGGCCATATCTAGTTCAAGTCTGCTTAGGAACCTGACAAGAACAGTAGATCCTCTTCAGTCCAATACACTGTACTTGCTGGGAACAGACGCCAGTGCTATTTGTCCTGTGTATGGCATAGGCAGCGCAATAGTGACTCTTCTTACCAGAAGACAACTCTTGCTCGTAGGACCAGAGACTGCATGTGATTCAACTCCATTTAGGACGGGGAAACAAATTCTAGCTCGCTTTACAAGAAACACACTCTGCTTTTGAGAAAAGAGCACTCTTCTACTCTACTGTGTTTCCTATAGGGCCAGAACAGTGAGCTTGCTCAGAACATAAGAACTGTGCTTCCTACACACACGGGCCATATCTAGTTCAAGTCTGCTTAGGAAACTGAGAAGAACAGTAGCTCCTCTTCAGTCCAATACACTGTACTTGCTGGGAACAGACGGGAGGGATAGTTGCACTGTTTATGGCAATGGGAGCACAAGAGTGACTTTCCTTACCAGAAAACAACTCTTGCTCGTAGGACCAGAAACTGCATGTGATTCCACTCCATTTAGGACTGGGAAACAAACGCTAGCTCGCCTTACAAGAAATACACTCTGCTTTAGAGAAAAGAGCACTCTTCTACTCTACTGTGTTTCCTATGGGGTCCAAACAGTGAGCTTGCTCAGAACAAAAGAACTGTGCTTCCTACACACAAGGACCATATGTAGTTCAACTCTGCTTAGGAAACTGACAAGAACAGTAGCTCCTATTCAGTCCAATACACTGTACTTGCTGGGAAAAGACGCGAGTGCTATTTGCCCTGTGTATGGCAATGGGAGCGCAATAGTGACTTTCCTTAACAGAAAACAACTCTTGTTCGTAGGACCAAAACTGCATGTGATTCAACTCCATTTAGGACTAGGAAACAAACGCTAGCTCGCCTTACAAGAAACACACTCTGCTTTTGAGAAAAGAGCACTTTTCTACTCTACTGTGTTTCCTAAAGGGCCAGAACAGTGAGATTGCTCAGAACATAATAACTGTGCTTCCTAAACCCACGGGCCATATCTAGTTCAACTCTGCTTAGGAAACTGACAAGAACAGCAGCTCCTCTTCAGTCCGATACACTGTACTTGCTGAGAACAGACGTGAGTGCTATTTGCACTGTGTATGGAAATTGGAGCACAATAGTGACTCATCTTACCAGAAAACAACTCTTGCTCGTACGACCAGAAACTGCATGTGACTCAACTCCATTTAGGACTGGGAAACAAACTCTCACTCACCTTACAAGAAACACACTCTACTTTTGAGAAAAGAGCACTCTTCTACTCTACTGTGTTTCCTATAGGGCAGAACAGTTAGCTTGCTCAGAACAAATGAACTGTGCTTCCTAGACACACGGGCCATATCTAGTTCAACTCTGCTTACTAAACTGAGAAGAACAGTAGCTCCTCTTCAGTCCAATACACTGTACTTGCTGGGAACAGACGCATGTGCTATTTGCACTGTGTATGGCAATGGGAGCGCAATAGTGACTTTCCTTACCAGAAAACAACTCTTGCTCGAAGGACCAGAAACTGCATGTGATTCAACTCCATTTAGGACTGGGAAACAAACGTTAGCTCGCCTTACAAGAAACACACTGCTTTAGAGAAAAGAGCACTCTTCTACTCTACTGTGTTTCCTACGGGGTCCAAACAGTGAGCTTGCTCAGAACAAAAGAACTGTGCTTCCTACACACACGGACCATATGTAGTTCAACTCTGCTTAGGAAACTGACAAGAACAGTAGCACCTCTTCAGTCTAATACACTGTACTTGCTGGGAACAGACGCGAGTGCTATTTACACTGTGTATGGCAATTGGAGCACAATAGTGACTCTTCTTACCAGAAAACAACTCTTGCTCATAGAACAAAAAATTGCATGTGACTCAACTCCATTTAGGACTGGGAAACAAACTCTAGCTCGCTTTACAAGAAACACACTCTGCTTTTGAGAAAAGAGCACTGTTCCACTCTACTGTGTTTCCTATAGGGCCAGAACAGGGAGCTTGCTCAGAAAAAAAGAACTGTGCTTCCTGCACACAGGGGCCATATCTAGTTCAACTCTTCTTAGGAAACTGACAAGAACAATAGCTCCTCTTCAGTCCAATACACTGTACTTGCTGGGAAGAGACGGGAGGGCTATTTGCACTGTGTATGGCAATGGGAGCACAATAGTGACTTTCCTTACCAGAAAAAAACTCTTGCTCGTAGGACCAGAAACTGCATGTGATTCCAGTCCATTTAGGAATGGGAAACAAACGCTAGCTCGCCTTAAAAGAAACACACTCTGCTTTTGAGAAAAAAGCACTCTTCTACTCTACTGTGTTTCCTATGGGGTCCGAACAGTGAGCTTGCTCAGAACAAAAAAAGTGTGCTTCCTACACACACGGCCATATCTAGTTCAAGTCTGCTTAGGAACCTGACAAGAACAGTAGATCCTCTTTAGTCCAATACACTGTACTTGCTGGGAACAGGCGTGAGTGCTATTTGCGCAGTGTATTGAAATGGGAGCGCAATGTGACTTTCCTTACCAGAAAACAACTCTTGTTCGTAGGACCTGAAACTGCATGTGATTCAACTCCATTTAGGACTGGGAAAGAAACGCTAGCTCGCCTTACAAGAAACAGACTCTGCTTTTGAGAAAACAGCACTCTTCTACTCTACTGTGTTTCCTATAGGGCCAGAACAGTGTACTTGCTCAGAACAAAAGAACTGTGCTTCCTACACACACGACCATATCTAGTTCAATTCTGCTTAGGAACCTGACAAGAACAGTAGATTCTCTTCAGTCCAATACACTGTACATGTTGGGAACCGACGCCAATGCTATTTGCACTGTGTATGACATTGAGAGCACAATAGTGATATTTCTTACCAGAAAACAAGTCTTGCTCGTAGGACCAGAAACTGCATGGGAATCAACTCCATTTAGGACTGGGAAACAAATGCTAGCTCACCTACAAGAAACACACTCTGCTTTTGAGAAAAGAGCACACATCTACTCTACTGGGTTTCCTATGGGGTCCCAACAGTGAGCTTGCTTAGAACAAAAGAACTGTGCTTCCTACACACATGGGCCATATCTAATTCAACTTTGCTTAGGTTAATGACAAGAACAGTAGCTCCTCTTCAGTCCAATACACTGTACTTGCTGGGAACAGACGCGAGTGCTATTTGCACTGTGTTTGGCAATGAGAGCGCAATAGTGACTTTCCTTAACAGAAAACAACTCTTGCTCGTAGGACCAAAAACTGTCTGTGATTCAACTCCATTTAGGACTGGGAAACAAACTCTAGCTCACCTTACAAGAAACACATTCTACTTTTGAGAAAAGAGCACTCTTCTACTCTACTGTGTTTCCTATAGGGCCAGAACAGTGAGCTTGCTCAGAACAAATGAACTGTGCTTCCTAGACACACGGGCCATATCTAGTTCAACTCTGCTTAGGAAACTGAGAAGAACAGTAGCTCCTGTTCAGTCCAATACACTGTACTTGCTGGGAACAGACGCATGTGCTATTTGCACTGTGTATGGCAATGGGAGCGCAATAGTGACGTTCCTTACCAGAAAACAACTCTTGCTCGTAGGACCAGAAACTGCATGTGATTCAACTCCATTTAGGACTGGGAAACAAACGCTAGCTCGCCTTACAAGAAACACACTCTGCTTTAGAGAAAAGAGCACTCTTCTACTCTACTGTGTTTCCTATGGGGTCCTAACAGTGAGCTTCCTCAGAACAAAAGAACTGTGCTTCCTACACACACGGACCATATGCAGTTCAACTCTGCTTAGGAAACTGACAAGAACAGTAGCTCCTCTTCAGTCCAATACACTGTACTTGCTGGGAACAGACGCGAGTGCTATTTACACTGTGTATGGCAATTAGAGCGCAATAGTGACTTTCCTTACCAGAAAACAACTCTTGCTCGTAGGACCACAAACTGCATGTGATTCAACGCCATTTAGGACTGGGAAACAAATGCTAGCTCGCCTTACAAGAAACACACTCTGCTTTAGAAAAAGAGCACTCTTCTACTCTACTGTGTTTCCTACAGGGCCAGAACAGTGAGCTTGCTGAGAAAAAAAGAACTGTGCTTCCCACACACGGGCCATATCTAGTTCAACTCTGCTTAGGAAACTGACAAGAACAGTAGATCCTCTTCAGTCCAATACACTGTACTTGCTGGGAACAAACGCCAGTGCTATTTGCACTGTGTATGGCAATTAGAGCACAATAGTGACTCGTCTTACCAGAAAATAACTCTTGCTCATAGAACCAAAAACTACATGTGACTCAACTCCATTTAGGACTGGGAAACAAACTCTAGCTCGCTTTACAAGAAACACACTCTGCTTTTGAGAAAAGAGCACTCTTCTACTCTACTGTGCTTCCTATAGGGCCAGAACAGTGAGCATGCTCAGAAAAAAAGAACTGTGCTTCCTAAACACAGGGGCCATATCTAGTTCAACTCTTCTTAGGAAACTGACAAGAACAGTAGCTCCTCTTCAGTCCAATACACTGTTCTCGCTGGGAACAGACGGGAGGGCTATTTGCACTGTGTATGGCAATGGGAGCGCAATAGTGACTTGCCTTACCAGAAAACAACACTTGCTCGTAGGACCAGAAACTGCATGTGATTCCACTCCATTTAGGAATGGGAAACAAAAGCTAGCTCGTCTTAAAAGAAACACACTCTACGTTTGAGAAAAAAAGCACTCTTCTACTCTACTGTGTTTTCTATGGGGTCCGAACAGTGAGCTTGCTCAGAACAAAAAAACTGTGCTTCCTACACACACGGCCATATCTAGTTCAACTCTGCTTAGGAACCTGACAAGAACAGTAGATCCTCTTCAGTCCAATACACTGTACTTTCTGGGAACAGACGCGAGTGCTATTTGCACAGTGTATGGCAAAGGGAGCGCAATGTGACTTTCCTTACCAGAAAACAATTCTTGTTCTTAGGACCTGAAACTGCATGTGATTCAACTCCATTTAGGACTAGGAAACAAACGCTAGCTTGCCTTACAAGATACACACTCTGCTTTTGAGAAAAGAGCACTCTTCTACTCTACTGTGTTTCCTATAGGGCCAGAACAGTGAGCTTGCTCAGAACATAAGAACTGTGCTTCCTACACACACGGGCCATATCTAGTTCAACTCTGCTTAGGAAACTGACAAGAACAGTATCTCCTCTTCAGTCCGATACACTGTACTTGCTGGGAACAGACGGGAGTGCTATTTGCACTGTGTATGGCAATGGGAGCGCAATAGAGACTTTCCTTACCAGAAAACAACTCTTGCTCGTAGGACCAGAAACTGCATGTGATTCAACTCCATTTAGGAATGGGAAACAAACGCTAGCTCGCCTTACAAGAAACACACACTGCTTTTGAGAAAAGAGCACTCTTCTACTCTACTGTGTTTCCTATAGGGTCTGAACAGTGAGCTTGCTCAGAACAAACGAACTGTGCTTCCTACACACACGGCCATATCTAGTTCAAGTCTTCTTAGGAACCTGACAAGAACAGTAGATCCTCTTCAGTCCAATACACTGTACTTGCTGGGAACAGATGCCAGTGCTATTTGTCCTGTGTATGGCAAAGGCAGCGCAATAGTGACTCTTCTTACCATAAAACAACTCTTGCTCGTGAGACCAGAAACTGCATGTGATTCAACTCCATTGAGGACTGGGAAACAAACACTAGTTCGCCTTACAAGAAACACACTCTGCATTAGAGAAAAGAGCATTCTTCTACTCTACTGTGTTTCCTATAGGGCCAGAACAGTGAGCTTGCTCAGAACAAAAGAACTGTGCTTCCTACACATGGGCCATATCTAGTTCAACTCTGCTTAAGAAACTGACAAGAACAGTAGCTCCTCTTCAGTCCGATACACTGTACTTTCTGGGAACCAACCCGAGTGCTACTTGCACTGTGTGTGGCAATGGGAGCACAATAGTGACTTTCCTTACCAGAAAACAACTCTTGCTCGTAGGACCAGAAACTGCATGTGATTCAACTCCATTTAGGACTGGGAAACAAACGCGAGCTCGCCTTACAAGAAACACACTCTGCTTTAGAGAAAAGAGCACTCTTCTACTCTACTGTGTTTCCTGTAGGACCAGAACAGTGAGCTTGCTCAGAACATAATAACTGTGCTTCCTAAACACACGGGCCATATCTATTTCAACTCTGGTTAGGAAACTGACAATAACAGCAGCTCCTCTTCAGTCCGATACACTGTACTTGCTGAGAACAGACGCGAGTGCTATGTGCACTGTGTATGGCAATTGGAGCACAATAGTGACTCGTCTTACCAGAAAACAACTATTGCTCGTAGGACCAAAAACTGCATTTGACTCAACTCCATTTAGGATTGGGAAACAAACTCTAGCTCACCTTACAAGAAACACACTCTGCTTTTGAGAAAACAGCACTCTTCTACTCTACTGTGTTTCCTATAGGGCCAGAACAGTTAGCTTGCTCAGAACAAATGAACTGTGCTTCCTAGACACACGGGCCATATCTAGTTCAACTCTGCTTAGGAAACTGACAAGAACAGTATCTCCTCTTCAGTCCAATACACTGTACTTGCTGGGAACAGACGCAAGTGCTATTTGCACTGTGTAATGCAATGGGAGCACAATAGTGACTTTCCTTACCAGAAAACAACTCTTGGTCGTAGGACCAGAAACTGCATGTGATTCAACTCCATTTAGGACTGGGAAACAAACGCTAGCTCGCCTTTCAAGAAACACACTCTGCTTTTGAGAAAAGAGCACTCTTCTACTCTACTGTGTTTCCTATGGGGTCCAAACAGTGAGCTTGCTCAGAACAAAAGAACTGTGGTTCCTACACACACGGACCATATGTAGTTCAACTCTGATTAGGAAACTGACAAGAACAGTAGCTCCTCTTCAATCCAATACACTGTACTTGCTGGGAAGAGACGCGAGTGCTATTTACACTGTGTATGGCAATGAGAGCGCAATAGTGACTTTCCTTACCAGAAAACAACTCTTGCTCTTAGGACCATAAACTGCATGGGATTCAACGCGATTTAGGACTGGGAAACAAATGCTAGCTCGCCTTACAAGAAACACACTCTGCTTTAGAAAAAGAGCACTCTTCTTCTCTACTGTGTTTCCTACAGGGCCAGAACAGTGAGCGTGCTCAGAACAAAAGAACTGTGCTTCCTACACGGGCCATATCTAGTTCAACTCTGCTTAGATAACTGACAAGAACAGTAGATCCTCTTCAGTCCAATACACTGTACTTGCTGGGAACAGACGCCAGTGCTATTTGCACTGTGTATGGCATTTGGAGCACAATAGTGACTCGTTTTACCAGAAAACAACTCTTGCACATAGAACAAAAAACTGCATGTGACTCAACTCCATTTAGGACTGGGAAACAAACTCTAGCTCGCTTTACAAGAAACACACTCTGCTTTTGAGAAAAGAGCACTCTTCTACTCTACTGTGCTTCCTATAGGGCCAGAACAGTGAGCTTGCTCAAAACAAAAAAACTGTGCTTCCTACACACACGGCCATATCTAGTTCAAGTCTGCTTAGGAACCTGACAAGAACAGTAGATCCTCTTCAGTCCAATACACTGTACTTGCTGGGAACAGACGTGAGTGATATTTGCACAGTGTATGGCAATTGGAGCGCAATGTGACTTTCCTTACCAGAAAACAACTCTTGTTCGTAGGACCTGAAACTGCTTGTGATTCAACTCCATTTAGGACTAGGAAACAAACGCTAGCTTGCCTTACAAGAAAGACACTCTGCTTTAGAGAAAAGAGCACTCTTCTACTCTACTGTGTTTCCTATAGGGCCAGAACAGTGAGCTTGCTCAGAACATAAGAACTATGCTTCCTACACACACGGGCCATAACTACTTCAACTCTGCTTAGGAAACTGACAAGAACAGTAGCTCCTCTTCAGTCCGATACACTGTACTTGCTGGGAACAGACGCGAGTGCTATTTGCACTGTGTATGGCAATGGGAGCACAATAGTGACTTTCCTTACCAGAAAACAACTCTTGCTCGTAGGACCAGAAACTGCATGTGATTCAACACCATTTAGGACTGGGAAACAAACGCTAGCTTGCCTTACAAGAAACACACTCTGCTTTTGAGAAAAGAGCACTCATCTACTCTACTGTGTTTCCTATGGGGTCCGAACAGTGAGCTTGTTGAGAACAAACGAACTGTGCTTCCTACACACACGGCCATATCTAGTTCAAGTCTGCTAGGGACCTGACAAGAACAGTAGATCCTCTTCAGTCCAATACAGTGTACTTGCTGGGAACAGACGCCAGTGCTATTTGTCCTGTGTTTGGCAATGGCAGCACAATAGTGACTCTTCTTACCATAAAACAACTCTTGCTTGTAGGACCAGAAACTGCATGTGATTCAACTCCATTTAGGACTGGGAAACAAACACTAGCTTGTCTTACAAGAAACACACTCTGCATTAGAGAAAAGAGCACTCTTCTACTCTACTGTGTTTCCTATAGGGCCAGAACAGTGAGCTTGCTCAGAACAAAAGAACTGTGCTTCCTACACATGGGCCATATCTAGTTCAACTCTGCTTAGGAAACTGACAAGAACAGTAGCTCCTCTTCAGTCCGATACACTTTACTTGCGGGGAACAGACACGAGTGCTATTTGCACTGTGTATGGTAATTGGAGCACAATAGTGACTCGTCTTACCAGAAAACAACTCTTGCTCGTGGACCAAAAACTGCATGTGACTCAACTCCATTTAGGACTGGGAAACAAACGCTTGCTCGACTTCCAAGAAACACACTCTGCTTTTGAGAAAAGAGCACTCTTCTACTCTACTGTTCTTCCTATAGTGCCAGAACAGTGAGCTTGCTCAGAAAAAAAGAACTGTGCCTCCTACACACGGGCCATACCTAGTTCAACTCTTCTTAGGAAACTGAGAAGAACAGTAGCTCCTCTTCAGTCCAATACACTGTACTTGCTGGGTAAAGACGGGAGGGCTATTTGCACTGTGTATGGCAATGGGAGCGCAATAGTGACTTTCTTTACCAGAAAACAACTCTTGCTCGTAGGACCAGAAACTGCATGTGATTCCACTCCATTTAGGACTGGGAAACACACGGTAGCTCGCCTTACAAGAAACACACTCTGCTTTAGAGAAAAGAGCACTCTTCTACTCTACTGTGTTTCCTATGGGGTCCAAACAGTGAGCTTGCTCAGAACAAAAGAACTGTGCTTCCTACACACACGTACCATATCTAGTTCAACTCTGCTTAGTAAACTGACAAGAACAGTAGCTCCTATTCAGTCCAATACACTGTATTTGCTGGGAAAAGACGCGAGTGCTATTTGCCTTGTGTAGGGCAATGGGAGCACAACAGTGACTTTCCTTACCATAAAACAACTCTAGCTCGTAGGACCAGAAACTCCATGTGATTCAACTCCATTTAGGTTTGGGAAACAAATGCTAGCTCGCCTTACATGAAACACACTCTGCTTTTGAGAAAAGAGTACTCTTCTACTCTACTGTGTTTCCTATGTGGTCCGAACAGTGAACTTGCTCAGAACAAAAGAACTGTGCTTCCTACACACAAGGGCCATATCTAGTTCAACTCTGCTTAGGAAACTGACAAGAACAGTAGCTCCTCTTCAGTCCAATACACTGTACATGCGGGGAAGAGACGCGAGTGCTATTTGCACTGTGTATGGCAATTGGAGCACAATAGTGACTCGTCTTACCAGAAAACAAATCTTGCTCGTAGGACAAAATACTGCATGTGACTCAACTCCATTTAGGTCTGGGAAACAAACGCTAGCTCGCCTTACAAGAAACACACTCTGCTTTTGAGAAAAGAGCACTCTTCTACTCTACTGTGTTTCCTATGGAGTCCGAACACTGAACTTGCTCAGAACAAAAGAACTGTGCTTCCTACACACACGGCCATATATAGTTCAATTCTGCTTAGGAAACTGACAAGAACAGTAGATCCTCTTTAGTCCAATACACTGTACTTGCTGGGAACAGACGCCAGTGCTATTTGTCCTGTGTATGGCAATGGAAGCGCAATAGTGACTCTTCTTACCATAAAACAACTCTTGCTCGTAGGACTAGAAACTGCATGTGGTTCAACTCCATTTAGGACTGGAAAACAAACGCTAGCTCGCCTTACAAGAAACACACTCTGCTTTAGAGAAAAGAGCACTCTTCTACTCTACTGTGTTCCCTATAGGGCCAGAACAGTGAGCTTGCTCAGAACAAAAGAACTGTGCTTCCTACACACACGGCCATATTTAGTTCAATTCTGCTTAGGAAAGTGAGAAGAACAGTAGCTCCTCTTCAGTCCAATATACTGTACTTGCTGGGAACAGGTGGGAGGGCTATTTGCACTGTGTATGGCAATGGGAGCGCAATGTGACTTTCCTTACCAGAAAAGAACTCTTGTTCGTAGGACCTGAAACTGCATGTGATTCAACTCCATTTAGGACTAGGAAACAAACGCTAGCTCGCCTTACAAGAAACAAACTCTGCTTTAGAGAAAAGAGCACTCTTCTACTCTACTGTGTTTCCTAAAGGGCCAGAACAGTGAGCTTGCTCAGAACATAAGAACTGTGCTTCCTACACACGGGCCATATCTACTTCAACTCTGCTTAAAAAACTGACAAGAAAAGTAGCTCCTCTTCAGTCCGATACACTGTACTTGCTGGGAACAGACGCGAGTGCTATTTGCACTGTGTATGGCAATGGGAGCGCAATAGTGACTTTCCTTACCAGAAAAAAACTCTTGCTCATAGGACCAGAAACTGCATGTAATTCCACTCCATTTAGGACTGGGAAACAAACGCTAGCTCGCCTTACAAGAAACACACTCTGCTTTTGAGAAAAGAGCACTCTTCTACTCTACTGTGTTTCCTATGGGGTCCAAACAGTGAGCTTGTTCAGAAAAAAAGAACTGTGCTTCCTACATACACGAGCCATATCTAGTTCAACTCTGCTTAGGAAACTGACAAGAACAGCAGCTCCTCTTCAGTCCAATACACTGTACTTGCTCGGAACAGACGCGAGTGCTATTTGCACTGTGTATGGAAATTGGTGCACAATAGTGACTCTTCTTACCAGAAAACAACTCTTGCTCATAGGACAAAAAACTGCTTGTGACTCAACTCCATTTAGGACTGAGAAACAAACGCTAGCTCGCCTTCCATAAACACACTCTGCTTTTGAGAAAAGAGCACTCTTCTACTCTACTGTGTTTCCTATGTGTTCCGAACAGTGAGCTTGCTCAGAACAAAAAAACTGTGCTTCCTACACACACGGACCATATCTAGATCAAGTCTGATTAGGAAACTGACAAGAACAGTAGCTCCTATTCAGTCCGATACACTGTACTTGCTGGGAACAGACGCGAGTGCTATTTGCACTGTATATGACATTTGGCGCACAACAGTGACTCTTCTTACCAGAAAACAACTCTTGCTCGTAGGACCAGAAACTGCATGTGACTCAACTCCATTTAGGACTGGGACACAAACGCGAGCTCGCCTTACAAGAAACACACTCTGCTTTTAAGAAAAGTGCACTCTTCTACTCTACTGTGTTTCCTATACGGCCAGAAGAGTGAGCTTGCTCAGAACATAAGAACTGTGCTTCCTACACACACGGGCCATATCTAGTTCAACTCTGCTTAAGAAACTGACAAGAAGAGTAGCTCCTCTTCAGTCTGATACACTGTACTTGCTGGGAACAGACGCATGTGCTATTTGCACTGTGTATGGCAATGGGAGCACAATAGTGACTTTCCTTACCAAAAAACAACTCTTGCTCGTAGGACCAGAAACTGCATGTGATTCAACTCCATATAGGAATGGGAAACAAACGCTAGCTCCCCTTACAAGAAACACAATCTGCTTTTGAGAAAAGAGCACTCTTCTACTCTACTGTGTTTCCTATAGGGCCAGAACAGTGAGCTTGCTCAGAACAAAACAACTGTGCTTCCTACACACACGGCCATATCTAGTTCAACTCTGCTTAGGAACCTGACAAGAACAGTAGATCCTCTTCAGTCCAATACATTGTACATGCTGGGAACAGACGCGAGTGCTATTTGCACTGTGTATGGCAATGGGAGCACAATAGTGACTCGTCTTACCAGAAAACAACTCTTGCTCGTAGGACAAAAAACTGCATGTGACTCAACTCCATTTAGGACTGGGAAACAAACACTAGCTCGCCTTCCAAGAAACACACTCTGCTTTTGAGAAAAGAGCACTCTTCTACTCTACTGTTTTTCCTATGGGGTCCAAACAGTGAGCTTGCTCAGAACAAAAGAAATGTGCTTCCTACACACGTGGGACATAACTCAATCAACTCTGCTTAGGAAACTGACAAGAACAGTAGCTCCTCTTCAGTCCGATACACTGTACTTGCTGGGAGCAGAAGCGAGTGCTATTTGCACTGTGTATGGCAATGGGAGCGCAATAGTGACTTTCCTTACCAAAAAACAACTCTTGCTCGTAGGACCAGAACCTGCATGTGATTCAACTCCATATGGGACTGGGAAACAAACGCCAGCTCGCCTTACAAGAAACACAATCTGCTTTTGAGAAAAGAGCACTCTTCTACTCTACTGTGTTTCCTATAGGGCCAGAATAGTGAGCTTGCTCAGAACAAAAGAACCGTGCTTCCTACACACACGGCCATATCTAGTTCAACTCTGCTTAGGAACCTGACAAGAACAGTAGATCCTCTTCAGTCCAATACACTGTACATGCTGGGACCAGACGCGTGTGCTATAAGCCCTGTGTATGACAATGGGAGCACAATAGTGACTCTTCTTACCAGAAAACAACTCTTGCTCGTAGGACCAAAAACTGCATGTGATACAACTCCACTTAGGACTGGGAAACAAACACTAACTCGCCTTACAAGAAACACACTCTGATTTTGAGAAAAAAGCACTCTTCTACTCTATTGTGTTTCCTAGGAGGTCCGAACAGTGAACTTGCTCAGAACAAAAGAACTGTGCTTCCTACACACACGGCCATATCTAGTTCAATTCTGCTTAGGAACCTGACAAGAACAGTAGATCCTCTTCAGTCCAATACACTGTACTGCTGGGAACAGACAACATGCTATTTGTCCTGTGTATGGCAATGGCAGGGCAATAGTGACTCTTCTTACCATAAAACAACTCTTGCTCGTAGGACCAGAAACTGCATGTGATTCAACTCCATTTAGGACTGGGAAACAAACGCTAGCTCGCCTTACAAGAAACACACTCTGCTTTAGAGAAAAGAGCACTCTTCTACTCTACTGTGTTTCCTATAGGGCCAGAACAGTGAGCTTGCTCAGAACAAAAGAACTGTGCTTCCTACACTCGGGCCATATCTAGTTCAACTCTGCTTAGGAAACTGACAAGAACAGTAGCTCCTCTTCAGTCCCATACACTGTACTTCCTGGGAACAGACGGGACTGCTATTTGCACTGTGTATGGCTATTGGAGCACAATAGTGACTCGTCTTACCAGAAAAAAACTCTTGCTCGTAAGACAAAAAACTGCATGTGACTCAACTCCATTTAGGACTGGGAAACAAATGCTAGCTCGCCTTCCAAGAAACACACTCTGCTTTTGAGAAAAGAGCACTCTTCTACTCTACTGTGTTTCCTATGGGTTCCGAACAGTGAGCTTGCTCAGAACAAAAAAACTGTGCTTCCTACACAAACGGCCATATCTAATTCAAGTCTGCTTAGGAACCTGACAAGAACAGTAGATCTTCCATCCAGTACACTGTACTTGCTGGGAAAAGACGCCAGTGCTATTTGTCCTGTGTATGGCAATGGCAGCGCAATAGTGACTCTTCTTACCAGAAAACAACTCTTGCTTGCAGGACCAGAAATTGCATGTGATTCAACTCCATTTAGGACTGGGAAACAAACGCTAGCTCGCCCTACAAGAAAAACACTCTGCTTTAGAGAAAAGAGCACTCTTCTACTCTACTGTGTTTCCTATGGGGTCCAAACAGTGAGCTTGCTCAGAACAAAAGAACTGTGCTTCCTACACACACGGGCCATATCTCGTTCAACTCTTCTTAGGAAACTGACAAGAACAGTAGCTCCTATTCAGTCCAATACACTGTACTTGCTGGGAACAGACGCGAGTGCTATTTGCACTGTGTATGGCAATTGGAACACAATAGTGACTCGTCTTACCAGAAAACAACTCTTGATCGTAGGACAAAAAACTGCATGTGACTCAACTCCATTTAGTACTGGGAAACAAACACTAGCTCGCCTTCCAAGAAACACACTCTGCTTTTGAGAAAAGAGCACTCTTCTACTCTACTGTGTTTCCTATGAGGTCCGAACAGTGAGCTTGCTCAGAACAAAAAAACCGTGCTTCCTACACACACCACCATACCTAGGTCAATTCTGCTTAGGAACCTGACAAGAACAGTAGATCCTCTTCAGTCCAATACACTGTACTGCTGGGAACAGACAACAGTGCTATTTGTCCTGTGTATGGCAATGGCAGCGCAATAGTGACTCTTCTTACCAGAAAACAACTCTTGCTCTTAGGACGAGAAACTGCATGGGATTCAACTCCATTTAGGACTGGGAAACAAACGTAGCTCGCTTAAAAGAAACACACTCTGCTTTTGAGAAAAGAGCACTCTTCTACTCTACTGTGTTTCCTATGGGGTCTAAACAGTGAGCTTGCTCAGAACAAAACAACTGTGCTTCCTACACACACGGACCATATCTAGTTCAACTCTGCTTAGGAACCTGACAAGAACATTAGATCCTCTTCAGTCCAATACACTGTACTTGCTGGGAATATACGCGAGAGCTATTTGCACTATGTATGGCAAGGGGAGCGCAATAGTGACTTTCCTTACCAGAAAACAACTCTTGCTCGTAGGACAAAAAACTGCATGTGACTCAACTCCATTTAGGACTGGGAAAAAAACGCGAGCTTGCCTTACAAGAAACACCCTCTGCTTTTAAGAAAAGTGCACTCTTCTACTCTACTGTGTTTCCTATAGGGCATAAACAGTGAGCTTGCTCAGAACATAAGAACTGTCCCTTCCTACACACACGGGCCATATCGAGTTCAACTCTGCTTAGGAAACTGACAAGAACAGTAGCTCCTCTTCAGTCTGATACACTGTACTTGCTGGGAACACACGCATGTGCTATTTGCAGTGTGTATGGCAATGGGAGCGCAATAGTGACTTTCCTTACCAGAAAACAACTCTTGCTCATAGGACCAGAAACTGCATGTGATTCCACTCCATTTAGGACTGGGAAACAAATGCTAGCTCACCTTACAAGAAACACACTCTGCTTTTGAGAAAAGAGCACTCTTCTACTCTACTGTGTTTCCTATGTGTTCCGAACAGTGAGCTTGCTCAGAACAAAAAAACTGTGCTTCCTACACACACGGCCATATCTAGTTCAAGTCTGCTTAGGAACCTGACAAGAACAGTAGATCTTCCATCCAATACACTGTACTTGCTTGGAAAAGACGCCAGTGCTATTTGTCCTGTGTATGGCAATGGCAGCGCAATAGTGACTCTTCTTACCAGAAAACAACTCTTGCTTGCAGGACCAGAAATTGCATGTGATTCAACTCCATTTAGGACTGGGAAACAAACGCTAGCTCGCCCTACAAGAAAAACACTCTGCTTTAGAGAAAAGAGCACTCTTCTACTCTACTGTGTTTCCTATGGGGTCCAAACAGTGAGCTTGCTCAGAACAAAAGAACTGTGCTTCCTACACACACGGGCCATATCTCGTTCAACTCTTCTTAGGAAACTGACAAGAACAGTAGCTCCTATTCAGTCCAATACACTGTACTTGCTGGGAGCAGACGCGAGTGCTATTTGCACTGTGTATGGCAATTGGAACACAATAGTGACTCGTCTTACCAGAAAACAACTCTTGATCGTAGGACAAAAAACTGCATGTGACTCAACTCCATTTAGTACTGGGAAACAAACACTAGCTCGCCTTCCAAGAAACACACTCTGCTTTTGAGAAAAGAGCACTCTTCTACTCCACTGTGTTTCCTATGAGGTCCGAACAGTGAGCTTGCTCAGAACAAAAAAACCGTGCTTCCTACACACACCACCATACCTAGGTCAATTCTGCTTAGGAACCTGACAAGAACAGTAGATCCTCTTCAGTCCAATACACTGTACTGCTGGGAACAGACAACAGTGCTATTTGTCCTGTGTATGGCAATGGCAGCGCAATAGTGACTCTTCTTACCAGAAAACAACTCTTGCTCTTAGGACGAGAAACTGCATGGGATTCAACTCCATTTAGGACTGGGAAACAAACGTAGCTCGCTTAAAAGAAACACACTCTGCTTTTGAGAAAAGAGCACTCTTCTACTCTACTGTGTTTCCTATGGGGTCTAAACAGTGAGCTTGCTCAGAAAAAAACAACTGTGCTTCCTACACACACGGACCATATCTAGTTCAACTCTGCTTAGGAACCTGACAAGAACATTAGATCCTCTTCAGTCCAATACACTGTACTTGCTGGGAATATACGCGAGAGCTATTTGCAGTATGTATGGCAAGGGGAGCGCAATAGTGACTTTCCTTACCAGAAAACAACTCTTGCTCGTAGGACAAAAAACTGCATGTGACTCAACTCCATTTAGGACTGGGAAAAAAACGCGAGCTTGCCTTACAAGAAACACACTCTGCTTTTAAGAAAAGTGCACTCTTCTACTCTACTGTGTTTCCTATAGGGCATAAACAGTGAGCTTGCTCAGAACATAAGAACTGTGCTTCCTACACACACGGGCCATATCGAGTTCAACTCTGCTTAGGAAACTGACAAGAACAGTAGCTCCTCTTCAGTCTGATACACTGTACTTGCTGGGAACACACGCATGTGCTATTTGCAGTGTGTATGGCAATGGGAGCGCAATAGTGACTTTCCTTACCAGAAAACAACTCTTGCTCATAGGACCAGAAACTGCATGTGATTCCACTCCATTTAGGACTGGGAAACAAATGCTAGCTCGCCTTACAAGAAACACACTCTGCTTTTGAGAAAAGAGCACTCTTCTACTCTACTGTGTTTCCTATGTGTTCCGAACAGTGAGCTTGCTCAGAACAAAAAAACTGTGCTTCCTACACACACGGCCATATCTAGTTCAAGTCTGCTTAGGAACCTGACAAGAACAGTAGATCTTCCATCCAATACACTGTACTTGCTTGGAAAAGACGCCAGTGCTATTTGTCCTGTGTATGGCAATGGCAGCGCAATAGTGACTCTTCTTACCAGAAAACAACTCTTGCTTGCAGGACCAGAAATTGCATGTGATTCAACTCCATTTAGGACTGGGAAACAAACGCTAGCTCGCCCTACAAGAAAAACACTCTGCTTTAGAGAAAAGAGCACTCTTCTACTCTACTGTGTTTCCTATGGGGTCCAAACAGTGAGCTTGCTCAGAACAAAAGAACTGTGCTTCCTACACACACGGGCCATATCTCGTTCAACTCTTCTTAGGAAACTGACAAGAACAGTAGCTCCTATTCAGTCCAATACACTGTACTTGCTGGGAGCAGACGCGAGTGCTATTTGCACTGTGTATGGCAATTGGAACACAATAGTGACTCGTCTTACCAGAAAACAACTCTTGATCGTAGGACAAAAAACTGCATGTGACTCAACTCCATTTAGTACTGGGAAACAAACACTAGCTCGCCTTCCAAGAAACACACTCTGCTTTTGAGAAAAGAGCACTCTTCTACTCCACTGTGTTTCCTATGAGGTCCGAACAGTGAGCTTGCTCAGAACAAAAAAACCGTGCTTCCTACACACACCACCATACCTAGGTCAATTCTGCTTAGGAACCTGACAAGAACAGTAGATCCTCTTCAGTCCAATACACTGTACTGCTGGGAACAGACAACAGTGCTATTTGTCCTGTGTATGGCAATGGCAGCGCAATAGTGACTCTTCTTACCAGAAAACTACTCTTGCTCTTAGGACGAGAAACTGCATGGGATTCAACTCCAATTAGGACTGGGAAACAAACGCTAGCTCGCTTAAAAGAAACACACTCTGCTTTTGAGAAAAGAGCACTCTTCTACTCTACTGTGTTTCCTATGGGGTCTAAACAGTGAGCTTGCTCAGAACAAAACAACTGTGCTTCCTACACACACGGACCATATCTAGTTCAACTCTGCTTAGGAACCTGACAAGAACATTAGATCCTCTTCAGTCCAATACACTGTACTTGCTGGGAATATACGCGAGAGCTATTTGCACTATGTATGGCAAGGGGAGCGCAATAGTGACTTTCCTTACCAGAAAACAACTCTTGCTCGTAGGACAAAAAACTGCATGTGACTCAACTCCATTTAGGACTGGGAAACAAACGCGAGCTTGCCTTACAAGAAACACACTCTGCTTTTAAGAAAAGTGCACTCTTCTACTCTACTGTGTTTCCTATAGGGCCGAAACAGTGAGCTTGCTCAGAACATAAGAACTGTGCTTCCTACACACACGGGCCATATCGAGTTCAACTCTGCTTAGGAAACTGACAAGAACAGTAGCTCCTCTTCAGTCCAATACACTGTACTTGCTGGGAACAGACGCTAGTGCTATTTGCACTGTGTATGGCAATTGGAGCACAATAGTGACTCGTCTTACCAGAAAACAACTCTTGCTCGTAAGACAAAAAACTGCATGTGACTCAACTCCATTTAGGACTGGGAAATAAACACTAGCTCGCCTTCCAAGAAACACACTCTGCTTTTGAGAAAAGAGCACTCTTTTACTCTACTGTTTACTATGTGTTAAGAACAGTGAGCTTGCTCAGAATAAAAAAACTGTGCTTCCTACAAACACGGCCACATCTAGTTCAATTCTGCTTAGGAACCTGACAAGAACAGTAGATCCTCTTCAGTCCGATACACTGTACTTGCTGGGAACAGACTGGAGGGCTATTTGCACTGTGTATGGCAATGGGAGCGCAATAGTGACTTTCCTTACCAGAAAACAACTCTTGCTCGTAGGACCAGAAACTGCATGTGATTCAACTCCATTTAGGACTGGGAAACAAATGCTAGCTCGCCTACATGAAACACACCCTGCTTTTGAGAAAAGAGCACTCTTCTACTCTACTGTGTTTCCTATAGGGCCAGAACAGTGAGCTTGCTCAGAACAAAAGAACTGTGCTTCCTACACACACGGCCAAATCTAGTTCAACTGTGCTTAGGAACCTGACAAGAACAGTAGATCCTCTTCAGTCCAATACACTGTACATGCTGGGAACAGACGCGTGTGCTATTTGCCCTGTGTATGACAATGGGAGCACAATAGTGACTCTTCTTACCAGAAAACAACACTTGCTCGTATGACCAGAAACTGCATGTGATTCAACTCCACTTAGGACTGGGAAACAAACACTAACTCGCCTTACAAGAAACACACTCTGATTTAGAGAAAAAAGCACTCTTCTACTCTATTGTGTTTCCTAAGAGGTCCGAACAGTGAACTTGCTCAGAACAAAAGAACTGTGCTTCCTAAACACACGGCCATATCTAGTTCAATTCTGCTTAGGAACCTGACAAGAACAGTAGATCCTCTTCAGTCCAATACACTATACTGCTGGGAACAGACAACAGTGCTATTAGTCCTGTGTATGGCAATGGCAGCGTAATAGTGACTCTTCTTACCATAAAACAACTCTTGCTCGTAGGACCAGAAACTGCATGTGATTACACTCCATTTAGGACTGGGAAACAAACGCTAGCTCGCCTTACAAGAAACACACTCTGCTTTAGAGAAAAGAGCACTCTTCTACTCTACTGTGTTTCCTATAGGGCCAGAACAGTGAGCTTGCTCAGAAGAAAAGAACTGTGCTTCCTACACTCGGGCCATATCTAGTTCAACTCTGCTTAGGAAACTGACAAGAACAGTAGCTCCTCTTCAGTCCAATACACTGTACTTGCTCGGAACAGACGCGAGTGCTATTTGCACTGTGTATGGCATTGGAGCACAATAGTGACTTGTCTTACCAGAAAACAACTCTTGCTCGTAAGACAAAAAACTGCATGTGACTCAACTCCATTTAGGACTGGGAAACAAACGATAGCTCGACTTCCAAAAACACACTCTGCTTTTGAGAAAAGAGCACTCTTCTACTCTACTGTGTTTCCTATGTGTTCCGAACAGTGAGCTTGCTCAAAACAAAAAAACTGTGCTTCCTACACACACGGCCATATCTAGATCAAGTCTGATTAGGAAACTGACAAGAACAGTAGCTCCTATTCAGTCCGATACACTGTACTTGCTGGGAACAGACGCGAGTGCTATTTGCACTGTATATGACATTTGGAGCGCAACAGTGACTCTTCTTACCAGAACACAACTCTTGCTCGTAGGACCAGAAACTGCATGTGACTCAACTCCATTTAGGACTGGGAAACAAACGCGAGCTCGCCTTACAAGAAACACACTCTGCTTTTAAGAAAAGTGCACTCTTCTACTCTACTGTGTTTCCTATAGGGCCAGAACAGTGAGCTTGCTCAGAACATAAGAACTGTGCTTCCTACACACACGGGCCATATCTAGTTCAACTCTGCTTAGGAAACTGACAAGAAGAGTAGCTCCTCTTCAGTCTGATACACTGTACTTGCTGGGAACAGACACATGTGCTATTTGCACTGTGTATGGCAATTGGAGCACAATAGTGACTTTCCTTACCAAAAAACAACTCTTGCTCGTAGGACCAGAAACTGCATGTGATTCAACTCCATATAGGAATGGGAAACAAACGCTAGCTCCCCTTACAAGAAACACAATCTGCTTTTGAGAAAAGAGCACTCTTCTACTCTACTGTGTTTCCTATAGGGCCAGAACAGTGAGCTTGCTCAGAACAAAACAACTGTGCTTCCTACACACACGGCCATATCTAGTTCAACTCTGCTTAGGAACCTGACAAGAACAGTAGATCCTCTTCAGTCCAATACATTGTACATGCTGGGAACAAACGCGAGTGCTATTTGCACTGCGTATGGCAATTGGAGCACAATAGTGACTTGTCTTACCAGAAAACAACTCTTGCTCGTAGGACAAAAAACTGCATGTGACTCAACTCCATTTAGGACTGGGAAACAAACACTAGCTCGCCTTCCAAGAAACACACTCTGCTTTTGAGAAAAGAGCACTCTTCTACTCTACTGTTTCCTATGTGTTCCGAACAGTGAGCTTGCTCAGAATAAAAAAACTGTGCTTCCTACAAACACGGCCACATCTAGTTCAAGTCTGCTTAGGAACCTGACAAGAACAGTAGATCCTCTTCAGTCCAATACACTGCACTTGCTGGGAACAGACGGGAGGGCTATTTGCACTGTGTATGGCAATGGGAGCACAATAGTGACTTTCCTTACCAGAAAACAACTCTTGCTCGTAGGACCAGAAACTGCATGTGAATCAACTCCATTTAGGACTGGGAAACAAATGCTAGCTCGCCTTACATGAAACACACACTCCTTTTGAGAAAAGAGCACTCTTCTACTCTACTGTGTTTCCTATGGGGTCCAAACAGTGAGCTTGCTCAGAAAAAAAGAACTGTGCTTCCTACACACACGGGCCATATCGAGTTCAACTCTGCTTAGGAAACTGACAAGAACAGTAGCTCCTCTTCAGTCTGATACACTGTACTTGCTGGGAACACACGCATGTGCTATTTGCAGTGTGTATGGCAATGGGAGCGCAATAGTGACTTTCCTTACCAGAAAACAACTCTTGCTCATAGGACCAGAAACTGCATGTGATTCCACTCCATTTAGGACTGGGAAACAAATGCTAGCTCGCCTTACAAGAAACACACTCTGCTTTTGAGAAAAGAGCACTCTTCTACTCTACTGTGTTTCCTATGTGTTCCGAACAGTGAGCTTGCTCAGAACAAAAAAACTGTGCTTCCTACACACACGGCCATATCTAGTTCAAGTCTGCTTAGGAACCTGACAAGAACAGTAGATCTTCCATCCAATACACTGTACTTGCTTGGAAAAGACGCCAGTGCTATTTGTCCTGTGTATGGCAATGGCAGCGCAATAGTGACTCTTCTTACCAGAAAACAACTCTTGCTTGCAGGACCAGAAATTGCATGTGATTCAACTCCATTTAGGACTGGGAAACAAACGCTAGCTCGCCCTACAAGAAAAACACTCTGCTTTAGAGAAAAGAGCACTCTTCTACTCTACTGTGTTTCCTATGGGGTCCAAACAGTGAGCTTGCTCAGAACAAAAGAACTGTGCTTCCTACACACACGGGCCATATCTCGTTCAACTCTTCTTAGGAAACTGACAAGAACAGTAGCTCCTATTCAGTCCAATACACTGTACTTGCTGGGAGCAGACGCGAGTGCTATTTGCACTGTGTATGGCAATTGGAACACAATAGTGACTCGTCTTACCAGAAAACAACTCTTGATCGTAGGACAAAAAACTGCATGTGACTCAACTCCATTTAGTACTGGGAAACAAACACTAGCTCGCCTTCCAAGAAACACACTCTGCTTTTGAGAAAAGAGCACTCTTCTACTCCACTGTGTTTCCTATGAGGTCCGAACAGTGAGCTTGCTCAGAACAAAAAAACCGTGCTTCCTACACACACCACCATACCTAGGTCAATTCTGCTTAGGAACCTGACAAGAACAGTAGATCCTCTTCAGTCCAATACACTGTACTGCTGGGAACAGACAACAGTGCTATTTGTCCTGTGTATGGCAATGGCAGCGCAATAGTGACTCTTCTTACCAGAAAACTACTCTTGCTCTTAGGACGAGAAACTGCATGGGATTCAACTCCAATTAGGACTGGGAAACAAACGCTAGCTCGCTTAAAAGAAACACACTCTGCTTTTGAGAAAAGAGCACTCTTCTACTCTACTGTGTTTCCTATGGGGTCTAAACAGTGAGCTTGCTCAGAACAAAACAACTGTGCTTCCTACACACACGGACCATATCTAGTTCAACTCTGCTTAGGAACCTGACAAGAACATTAGATCCTCTTCAGTCCAATACACTGTACTTGCTGGGAATATACGCGAGAGCTATTTGCACTATGTATGGCAAGGGGAGCGCAATAGTGACTTTCCTTACCAGAAAACAACTCTTGCTCGTAGGACAAAAAACTGCATGTGACTCAACTCCATTTAGGACTGGGAAACAAACGCGAGCTTGCCTTACAAGAAACACACTCTGCTTTTAAGAAAAGTGCACTCTTCTACTCTACTGTGTTTCCTATAGGGCCGAAACAGTGAGCTTGCTCAGAACATAAGAACTGTGCTTCCTACACACACGGGCCATATCGAGTTCAACTCTGCTTAGGAAACTGACAAGAACAGTAGCTCCTCTTCAGTCCAATACACTGTACTTGCTGGGAACAGACGCTAGTGCTATTTGCACTGTGTATGGCAATTGGAGCACAATAGTGACTCGTCTTACCAGAAAACAACTCTTGCTCGTAAGACAAAAAACTGCATGTGACTCAACTCCATTTAGGACTGGGAAATAAACACTAGCTCGCCTTCCAAGAAACACACTCTGCTTTTGAGAAAAGAGCACTCTTTTACTCTACTGTTTACTATGTGTTAAGAACAGTGAGCTTGCTCAGAATAAAAAAACTGTGCTTCCTACAAACACGGCCACATCTAGTTCAATTCTGCTTAGGAACCTGACAAGAACAGTAGATCCTCTTCAGTCCGATACACTGTACTTGCTGGGAACAGACTGGAGGGCTATTTGCACTGTGTATGGCAATGGGAGCGCTATAGTGACTTTCCTTACCAGAAAACAACTCTTGCTCGTAGGACCAAAAACTGCATGTGATTCAACTCCATTTAGGACTGGGAAACAAATGCTAGATCGCCTTACAAGAAACACACTCTGCTTTTGAGAAAAGAACACTCTTCTACTCTACTGTGTTTCCTATAGCGCCAGAAGAGTGAGCTTGCTCAGAACAAAAGAACTGGGCTTCCTACACACACGGCATATCTAGTTCAATTCTGCATAGGAAACTGACAAGAACAGTAGATCCTCTTCAGTCCAATACACTGTACATGCTGGGAAGAGACGCCAGTGCTATTTGCTCTGTGAATGAAAATGGGAGCACAATAGCGACTCTTCTTACCAGAAAAGAACTCTTGCTCGTAGGACCAGAAACTGCATGTGATTCAACTCCATTTAGGACTGGGAAACAAACGCTAGCTTACCTTACAAGAAACAAACTCTGCTTTTGAAAAAAGAGCACTCTTCTACTCTACTGTGTTTCCTATAGGGCCAGAACAGTGAGCTTGCTCAGAACAAAAGTACTGTGCTTCCTACACACAGGGGCCATATCTAGTTCAATCTGCTTAGGAAACTGACAAGAACAGTAAGTAGATCCTCTTCAGTCCAATACACTGTACATGTTGGGAACAGTCGCCAGGGCTATTTGCCCTGTGTATGACAATGGGAGCGCAATAGAGACTCTTCTTACCAGAAAACAACTCTTGCTTGTAGGACCAGAATCTGCATGTGACTCAAATCCGTTTAGGACTGAGACACAAACGCTAGCTCGCCTTACAAGAAACACACTCTGCTTTTGAGAGAAGAGCACTCTTCTACTCTACTGTGTTTCCTATAGGGCCAGAACTGTGAGAATGCTCAGAACAAAGAACTGTGCTTCCTACACACGAGCCATATCTAGTTCAACTCTGCTTAGGAAACTGACAAGAACTGTAACTCCTCTTCAGTCCGATACACTGTACTTGCTGGGAACAGACGCGAGTGATATTTGCACTGTGTATGGCAATGGGAGCGCAATAGTGACTTTCCTTTCCAGAAAACAACTCTTGCTCGTAGGACCAGAAACTGCATGTGATTCAACTCCACTTAGGACTGGGAAACAAATGCTAGCTCGCCTTACATGAAACACACTCTGCTTTTGAGAAAAGAGCACTCTTCTACTCTACTGTGTTTCCTATGGGGTCCGAACAGTGAGCTTGCTCAGAACAAAAGAACTGTGCTTCCTACACACACGGGCCATGTCTAGTTCAACTCTGCTTAAGAAACTGACAAGAACACTAGCTCCTCTTTAGTCCAATACACTGTACTTTCGGGGAACAGACGCGAGTGCTATTTGCACTGTGTATGGCAATTGGAGCACAATAGTGACATGTCTTACCAGAAAACAACTCTTGCTCGTAGGACAAAAAACTGCATGTGACTCAACTCCATTTAGGACTGGGAAACAAACGCTAGCTCGACTTCCAAGAAACACACTCTGCTTTAGAGAAAAGAGCACTCTTCTACTCTACTGTGTTTCCTATGTCTTCCGAACAGTGAGCTTCCTCAGAACAAAAAAACTGTGCTTCCTACACACACGGCCATATCTAGTTCAATTCTGCTTAGGAACCTGGCAAGAACAGTAGATCCTCTTCAGTCCATTACACTGTACTTGCTGGGAACAGACGCCAGTGCTATTTGTCTTGTGTATGGCAATGGCAGAGCAATAGTGACTCTTGTTACCATAAAACAACTCTTGCTCGTAAGACTAGAAACAGCAGGTGATTCAACTCCATTTAGGACTGGGAAACAAACGCTAGCTTGCCTTACAAGAAACACACTCTGCTTTAGAGAAAAGAGCACTCTTCTACTCTACTTTGTTTCCTGTAGGACCAGAACAGTGAGCTTACTCAGAACAAAAGAACTGTGCTTCCAACACAGGGCCATAACTAGTTCAACTCTGCTTAGGAAACTGACAAAACAGTAGCTCCTCTTCCGTCCAATACACTGTACTTGCTCGGAACAGACGGGAGGGCTATTTGCACTGTGGATGGCAATGGGAGCAAAATAGTGACTTTCCTTAACAGAAAACAGCTCTTGCTCGTAGGACCAGAAACTGCATGTGATTCAACTCCATTTAGGACTGGGAAACAAATGCTAGCTCGCCTTACATGAAACACACTCTGCTTTTGATTAAAGAACACTCTTCTACTCTACTGTGTTTCCTATGAGTTCCGAACAGTGAGCTTGCTCAGAACAAAAGAACTGTGCTTCCTACACACACAGGCCATATCTAGTTCAACTCTGCTTAGGAAACTGACAAGAACAGTAGCTCCTCTTCAGTCCAATACACTGTACTTGCTGGCAACAGGCGCATGTGCTATTTGCACTGTGTATGGCAATGGGAGCGCAATAGTGATTTTCCTTACCAGAAACCAACTCTTGCTCATTGGACTAGAAACTGCATGTGATTCCACTCCATTTAGGACTGGGAAACAAATGCTAGCTCGCCTTACATAAAACACACTCTGCTTTTGATTAAAGAGCACTCTTCTACTCTACTGTGTTTCATATGGGGTCCAAACAGTGAGCTTGCTCAGGACAAAGAACTGTGCTTAATACACACACGGACCACATCTAGTTCAACTCTGCTTAGGAAACTGACAAGAACAATAGCTCCTATTCAGTCCAATACACTGTACTTGCTGGGAAAAGACGCGAGTGCTATTTGCCTTGTGTAGGGCAATGGGAGCGCAGTAGTGACTTTCCTTACCCGAAAACAACTCTTGTTCTTAGGACCAGAAACTGCATGTGATTCAACTCCATTTAGGACTCGGAAACAAACTCTAGCTCACTTTACAAGAAACACACTCTGCTTTTGAGAAAAGAGCACTCTTCTACTCTACTGTGTTTCCTATAGGGCCAGAACAGTGAGCTTGCTCAGAACATAAGAACTGTGCTTCCTACACACACGGGCCATATCTAGTTCAACTCTGCTTAGGAAACTGACAAGAACAGTAGCTCCTCTTCAGTCCGATACACTGTACTTGTGGGGAACAGAAGCGAGTGATATTTGCACTGTGTATGGCAATTGGAGCACAATAGTGACTTGTCTTACCAGAAAACAACTCTTGCTCGTTGGACAAAAAACTGCATGTGACACAATTCCATTTAGGACTGGGAAACAAATGCTAGCTCGACTTCCAAGAAACACACTCTGCTTTTGAGAAAAGAGCACTCTTCTACTCTACTGTGTTTCCTATGTGTTCCGAAGAGTGAGCTTGCTCAGAACAAAAAAACTGTGCTTCCTACACACACGGCCATATCTAGTTCAAGTCTGCTTAGGAACCTGACAAGAACAGTAGATCCTCTTCAGTCCAATACACTGTAATTCCTGGGAACAGACGCCAGTGCTATTTGTCCTGTGTATGGCAATGGCAGCGCAATAGTGACTCTTCTTACCAGGAAACAACTCTTGCTCGTAGGACCAGAAACTGCATGTGATTCATCTCCATTTAGGACTGGGAAACATACTCAAGCTCGCTTTACAAGAAACACAGTCTGCTTTTGAGAAAAGAGCACTCTTCTACTCTACTGTGTTTCCTATAGGGCCAGAACAGTGAGCTTGCTCAGAAAAAAAGAACTGTGCTTCATACACATACGGACCATATCTAGTTCAACTCTGCTTAGGAAACTGACAAGAACAGTAGCTCCTATTCACTCCAATACACTGCACTTGCTGGGAAAAGACGCGAGTGCTATTTGCCTTGTGTAGGGTAATGGGAGCGCAATAGTGACTCTCCTTACCATAAAACAACTCTTGCTCGTAGGACCAGAAACTGCATGTGATTCAACTCCATTTAGGACTGGGAAACAAAAGCTAGCTCACCTTACAGAAACACACTCTGCTTTAGAGAAAAGAGCACTCTTCTACTCTACTGTGTTTCCTATGTTGTACGAACCGTGAGCTGGCTCAGAACAAAAGAACTGTGCTTCCTACACACATGGCCATATCTAGTTCAATTCTGCTTAGGAACCTGACAATAACAGTAGATCCTCTTCAGTCCAATACACTGTACGTGCTGGGAACAGACGCCAGTGCTATTTGTCCTGTGTATGGCAATGGCAGCAAAATAGTGACTCTTCTTACCATAAAACAACTCTTGCTCGTAGGACCATAAACTGCATGTGATTCAACTCCATTTAGGACTGGGAAACAAAAGCTAGCTCACCTTACAGAAACACACTCTGCTTTAGAGAAAAGAGCACTCTTCTACTCTACTGTGTTTCCTATAGGGCCAGAACAGTGAGCTTGCTCAGAACAAAGAACTCTGCTTTCTACACAGGGGCCATATCTAGTTCAACTCTGCTTAGGAAAATGACAAGAACAGTAGCTCCTCTTCAGTCCGATACACTGTACTTGCAGGGAACAGACGCGAGTGCTATTTGCACTGTGTATGGCAATTGGAGCACAATAGTGACTCGCCCTATCAGAAAACAACTCTTGCTCTTAGGACAAAAAACTGCATGTGACTCAACTCCATTTAGGACTGGGAAACAAATGCTAGCTCGCCTTACATGAAACACACTCTGCTTTTGAGAAAAGAGCACTCTTCTACTCTACTGTGTTTCCTATGGTGTCCGAACAGTGAGCTTGCTCAGAACAAAAGAACTGTGCTTCCTACACACACGGGCCATATCGAGTTCAACTCTACTTAGGAAACTAACAAGAACAGTAACTCTTATTCAGTCCAATACACTGTACTTGCTCGGAAAAGACGCGAGTGCTATTTGCCTTGTGTAAGGCAATGGGCACGCAATAGTGACTTTCCTTACCAGAAAACAACTCTTGTTCTTAGGACCAGAAACTGCATGTGACTCAAATCCACTTAAACTGGGAAACAAATGCTAGCTCGCCTTACAAGAAACACACTCTGCTTTTGAGAAAAGAGCACTCTTCTCCTCTAATGTGTTTCCTATGGGGTCTGAACAGTGAGCTTGCTCAGAACAAAAGAACTGTGCTTCCTACACACACGGGCCATATCTAGTTCAACTCTGCTTAGGAAACTGACAAGAACAGTAGCTCCTCTCCAGTCCGATACACTGTACTTGCTGGGAACAGACGCGAGAGCTATTTGCACTATGTATGGCAAGGGGAGCACAATAGTGACATTCCTTACCAGAAAACAACTCTTGCTCGTAGGACCAGAAACTGCATATGATTCCACTCCATTTTGGACTGGGAAACAAACGCTAGCTCGCCTTACAAGAAACACAGTCTGCTTTTGAGAAAAGAGCACTCTTCTACTCTACTGTGTTTCCTATGGTGTCCGAAAAGTGTGCTTGCTCAGAACAAAAAAACTGTGCTTCCTACACACACGGGCCATATCTAGTTCAACTTTGCTTAGTAAACTGACAAGAACAGTAGATCCTCTTCAGTCCAATACACTGTACATTCTGGGAACAGACGCCAGTGCTATTTGCCCTGTGTATGACAATGGAAGCACAATAGTGACTCTTCTTACCAGAAAACAGCTCTTGCTCGTAGGACCAGAAACTGCATGTGATTCAACGCCATTTAGGACTGGGACACAAACGCTAGCTCATCTTACAAGGAACACACTCTGCTTTTGAGAAAAGAGCACTCTTCTACAATACTGTTTTTGCTATGGTGTCTGAACAATGAGCTTGCTCAGAACAAAAGAACTGTGCTTCCTACACTCACGGGCCATGTCTAGTTGAACTCTGCTTAGGAAACTGACAGGAATAGTAGCTCCTCTTCAGTCCAATACACTGTACTTGCTGGGAACAGCCGTGAGGGCTATTTGCACTGTGTATGGCAAAGGGAGCACAATATTGACTTTCCTTATCAGAAAACAACTCTTGCTCTTAGGACCAAAAACTGCATGTGATTCAACTCCACTTAGGACTGGGAAACAAACTCTAGCTCGCCTTACAAGATTCACACTCTGCTTTTGAGAAAAGAGCACTCTTCTACTCTACTGTGTTTCCTATGGGGTCCGAAAAGTGAGATTGCTCAGAACAAAAGAAATGTGCTTCCTACACACACAGGCCATATCTAGTTCAACTCTGCTTAGGAAACTGACAAGAACAGTAGGTCCTCTTCAGTCCAATACACTGTACTTGCTGGGAACAGAATCGAGTGCTATTTGCACTGTGTATGGCAATGGGAGTGCAATAGTGACTCTTCTTCCCAGAAAAGAACTCTTGCTTGTAGGACCAGAAATTGCATGTGGTTCAACTCCATATAGGCCTGGGAAACAAACGCTAGCTTACCTTACAAAAAACACACTCTGCTTTTGAGAAAAGAGCACTCTTCTACCCTACTGTGTTTCCTATAGGGCCAGAACAGTGAGCTTGCTTAAAACAAAAGAGCTGTGCTTCCTACACACAGGGGCCATATCTAGTTCAACTCTGCTTAGGAAACTGACAAGAACAGTAGCTCCTCTTCAGTCCAATACACTGTACTTGCTGGGAACATATGCCAGTGCTATTTGCCCTGTGTATGGCAATGGGAGCACAATAGTGACTCTTTACCAGAAAACAATTCTTGCTTGTAGGACCAGAAACTGCATGTGATTCAACTCCTTTTAGGACTGGGAAACAAATGCTAGCTCGCCTAACAAGAAACACACTCTGCTTTTGAGAAAAGAGCACTCTTCTACTCTACTGTGTTTCCTACGGTGGCCGAACAGTGAGCTTGCTCAGAACAAAAGAACTGTGCTTCCTACACAAACGGGCCATATCTAGTTAAACTCTACTTAGGAAACTGACAAGAACAGTAGCTCCTCTTCAGACCCATACACTGTACTTGCTGGGAGCAGACGTGAGTGCTATTTTAATCGTGTATGGCAATGGGAGCGCAATAGTGACTCTTCTTACCAGAAAACAACTCTTGCTTGTAGGACCAGAAACTGCATGTGATTCAACTCCATTTAGGACTGGGAAACAAACGTTAGCTTGCCTTACAAGAAACACACTCTGCTTTTGAAAAAAGAGCACCCTTCTACTCTACTGTGTTTCCTATGGGTTCCAAACAGTGAGCTTGCTCAGAAAAAAAGAACTGTGCTTCCTACACACACGGGCCATATCTAGTTCAACTCTGCTTTGGAACCTGACAAGAACAGTAGCCACTCTTCAGTCCAATACACTGTACTTGCTGGGAACAAACGCCAGTGCTATTTGCACTGTGTAAGGAAATGGGAGCACAATAGTGACTCTTCTTACCAGAAAACAACTCTTGCTCTTAGGACCAGAAACTGCATGTGAATAAACTCCATTTAGGCCTGGGAAACAAACACTAGCTCGCCTTACAAGAAACACACTCTACTTTTGAGAAATGAGCATTCTTCTACTCTACTGTGTTTCCTATTGGGCCAGAACAGTGAGCTTGCTCAGAACAAAAGAACTGTGCTTCCTACACACACGGGTCATATCTAGTTCAACTCTGCTTAGAAAACTGACAAGAACAGTAGCTCCTCTTCAGTCAAATTCACTGTTCTTTCTGGGAACAGACGCGAATGCTATTTGCACTGTGTATGGCAATGGGAGCACAATAGTGACTCTTCTTACCAGAAAACAACACTTGCTCGTAGGAACAGAAATCTCATGTGATTCAACTTTATTTAGGACTGGGAAACAAACGCTAGCTCGCCTACAAGAAACACACTCTGCTTTTGAGAAAAGAGCACTCTTCTACTCTACTGTGTTTCCTATGGTGTCTGAACAGTGAGCTTGCACATAACAAAAGAACTGTGCTTCCTACACACGGGCCATATCTAGTTCAACTCTGCTTAGGAATCTGACAAGAACAGTAGCTCCTCTTCAGTCCAATACACTGTACTTGCTGGGAACAGATGCGAGTGCTATTTGCACTGTGTATGGGAATGGAGCACAGAAGTGACTCTTCTACCAGAAAACAACTCTTCCTCGTAGGACCAGGAACTTCATGTGATTCAACTCCATTTAGGACTGGGAAACAAACACTAGGTCGTCTTAGAAGAAACACACTCTGCTTTTGAGAAAAGAGCACTCTTCTACTCTACTGTGTTTCCTTTAGGGCCAGAACAGTAAGCTTGCTCAGAGCAAAAGAACTGTAATTCCTACACACATGGGCCATATCTAGTTCAACTCTTCTTAGGAAACTGACAAGAACAGTAGCTCATCTTCAGTCCAATTCACTGTTCTTGCTGGGAACAGACATGAGAAGTATTTGCATTGTCTAAGGCAATGGAAGCTCAATAGTGACTCTTATTATTAGAAAACAACTCTTGCTCATAGGACCTGAAACTGCATGTGATTCATCTCCATTTAGGACTGGGAAACAAACGCTAGCTCGCCTTACAAGAAACACACTCTGCTTTTGAGAAATGAGCATTATTCTACTCTACTGTGTTTCCTATAAGGCCAGAAAAGTGAGCCTGCTCAGAAAAAGAACTGTACTTGCTACACACACGGGCCATATCTAGTTCAACTCTCCTTAGGAAACTGACAAGAACAGTTGCTCCTCTTCAGACCAATTCACTGTTCTTGCTGGGAACAGACGCGAGTGCTCTTTGCACTGTGTATGGCAATGGAAGCACAATAGTGACTGTTCTTACCAGAAAACAACTCTTGCTCATAGGACCAGAAACTGCATGTAATTCAACTCCATTTTAGACTGGGAAACAAACACTAGCTCGCCTTATAAGAAACACACTCTGCTGTTGAGAAAAGAGCACTCTTCTACTCTAGTGTTTTTCCTATGGTGTCCGAACAGTGAGCTTGCTCATAACAAAAGAACTGTGCTTCCTACACACGGGACATATCTAGTTCAACTCTGCTTAGGAAACTGACAAGAACAGTAGCTCCTCTTCGGTCCAATACACTGTACTTGCTGGGAACAGACGCGAGTGCTATTTGCACTGCGTATTGGAATGTAGCACAGAAGTTACTCTTCTAGCAGAAAACAACTCTTCCTCGTAGGACCAGAAACTGCATGTGATTCAACTCCATTTAGGACTGGGAAACAAACACTTGCTCGCCTTACAATAAACACACACTGCTTTTGAGAAATGAGCATTCATCTACTCTACTGTGTTTCCTATAAGGCCAGAAAAGTGAGCCTGCTCAGAAAAAAAGAACTGTACCTGCTACACACGGGCCATATCTAGTTCAACTCTGTTTACGAAACTGACAAGAACAGTAGATCCTTTTCAGTCCAATACACTGTACAAGCTGGGATCAGACGCCAGTGATATTTGCCCTGTGTATGACAAGGGAGCACAATAGTGACTCTTCTTACCAGAAAACAACTCTTGCTCGTAGTACCAGAAACTGCATGTGATTCAACTTCATTTAGGACTGGGAAACAAACACTAGCTTGCCTTACAAGAAACACACTCTGCTTTTGAAAAAAGAGCCCCCTTCTACTCTACTGTGTTTCCTATGGGTTCCAAACAGTGAGCTTGCTCAGAAAAAAAGAACTGTGCTTCCTACACACACGTGCCATATCTAGTTCAACTCTGCTTAGGAACCTGACAAGAACAGTAGCTCCTCTTCAGTCCAATACTCTGTACTTGCTGGGAACAGACGCGAGTGCTATTTGCAATATGTATGGCAATGGGAGCGCAATAGTGACTCTTCTTACCAGAAAACAACTCTTGCTCGTAGGACAAGAAACCGCATGTGAATCAACTCCATTTAGGACTGGGAAACAAACTCTAGCTCGCCTTAGAAGAAACACACTCTGCTTTTGAGAAAAGAGCACTCTTCTAATCTACTGTGTTTCCTAAAGTGCCAGAACAGTGAGCTTGCTCAGAGCAAAACATCTATGCTTCCTACACACACGAGCCATATCTAGTTCAACCCTCCTTAGGAAACTGACAAGAACAGTTGCTCCTCTTCAGACCAATTCTCTGTTCTTGCTGGGAACAGACACGAGTGCTCTTTGCACTGTGTATGGCAATGGAAGCACAATAGTGACTCTTCTTACCAGAAAACAACTCTTGCTCTTAGGACCAGAAACTGCAAGTGATTCAACTCCATTTTAGACTGGGAAACAAACGCTAGCTCGCCTTACAAGAAACACACTCTGCTTTTGAGAAAAGAGCACTCTTCTACTCTACTGTGTTTCCTATGGGGTCCGAACAGTGAGCTTGCTCAGAACAAAAGAACTGTGCTTCCTACATACACGGGCCATATCTAGTTCAATTCTGCTTAAGAAACTGACAAGAACAATAGATCCTCTTCAGTCCAATACACTGTACATGCTGGGAACAGACGTCAATGCTATTTGCCCTGTGTATGACAATGGGAGCGCAAAAGTGACTCTTCCTACCAGAAAACAACTCTTGCTCGTATGACCAGAAACTGCATGTGATTCAACTCCATTTAATACTGGGAAAAAAACACTATCTGGCCTTACAAGGAACACACTCTGATTTTGAGAAATGAGCATTCTTCTACTCTACTGTGTTTCCTATAGGGCCAGAACAGTGAGTTTGCTCAGAACAAAAGAACTGTGCTTCTTACACACACGGGCCATATCTAATTCAACTCTGCTTAGGAAACTGACAAGAACAGTAGCTCCTCTTCAGTCCAATTCACTGTTCTTTCTGGAAACAGACGAGAGTGCTATTTGCACTGTGTATGGCAATGGGAGCACAATAGTGACTCTTCTTACCAGAAAACAACACTTGCTCGTAGGACACGAAATCTCATGTGATTCAACTTTATTTAGGACAGGGAAACAAACGCTAGCTCGCCTTACAAGAAACACACTCTGCTTTTGAGAAAAGAGCACTCTTCTACTCTACTGTGTTTCCTATGGTGTCTGAACAGTGAGCTTGCACATAACAAAAGAACTGTGCTTCCTACACACGGGCCATATCTAGTTCAACTCTGCTTAGGAATCTGACAAGAACAGTAGCTCCTCTTCAGTCCAATACACTGTACTTGCTGGGAACAGATGCGAGTGCTATTTGCACTGTGTATGGGAATGGAGCACAGAAGTGACTCTTCTACCAGAAAACAACTCTTCCTCGTAGGACCAGGAACTTCATGTGATTCAACTCCATTTAGGACTGGGAAACAAACACTAGGTCGTCTTAGAAGAAACACACTCTGCTTTTGAGAAAAGAGCACTCTTCTACTCTACTGTGTTTCCTTTAGGGCCAGAACAGTAAGCTTGCTCAGAGCAAAAGAACTGTAATTCCTACACACATGGGCCATATCTAGTTCAACTCTTCTTAGGAAACTGACAAGAACAGTAGCTCATCTTCAGTCCAATTCACTGTTCTTGCTGGGAACAGACATGAGAAGTATTTGCATTGTCTAAGGCAATGGAAGCTCAATAGTGACTCTTATTATTAGAAAACAACTCTTGCTCATAGGACCTGAAACTGCATGTGATTCATCTCCATTTAGGACTGGGAAACAAACGCTAGCTCGCCTTACAAGAAACACACTCTGCTTTTGAGAAATGAGCATTATTCTACTCTACTGTGTTTCCTATAAGGCCAGAAAAGTGAGCCTGCTCAGAAAAAGAACTGTACTTGCTACACACACGGGCCATATCTAGTTCAACTCTCCTTAGGAAACTGACAAGAACAGTTGCTCCTCTTCAGACCAATTCACTGTTCTTGCTGGGAACAGACGCGAGTGCTCTTTGCACTGTGTATGGCAATGGAAGCACAATAGTGACTGTTCTTACCAGAAAACAACTCTTGCTCATAGGACCAGAAACTGCATGTAATTCAACTCCATTTTAGACTGGGAAACAAACACTAGCTCGCCTTATAAGAAACACACTCTGCTGTTGAGAAAAGAGCACTCTTCTACTCTAGTGTTTTTCCTATGGTGTCCGAACAGTGAGCTTGCTCATAACAAAAGAACTGTGCTTCCTACACACGGGACATATCTAGTTCAACTCTGCTTAGGAAACTGACAAGAACAGTAGCTCCTCTTCGGTCCAATACACTGTACTTGCTGGGAACAGACGCGAGTGCTATTTGCACTGCGTATTGGAATGTAGCACAGAAGTTACTCTTCTAGCAGAAAACAACTCTTCCTCGTAGGACCAGAAACTGCATGTGATTCAACTCCATTTAGGACTGGGAAACAAACACTTGCTCGCCTTACAATAAACACACACTGCTTTTGAGAAATGAGCATTCATCTACTCTACTGTGTTTCCTATAAGGCCAGAAAAGTGAGCCTGCTCAGAAAAAAAGAACTGTACCTGCTACACACGGGCCATATCTAGTTCAACTCTGTTTACGAAACTGACAAGAACAGTAGATCCTTTTCAGTCCAATACACTGTACAAGCTGGGATCAGACGCCAGTGATATTTGCCCTGTGTATGACAAGGGAGCACAATAGTGACTCTTCTTACCAGAAAACAACTCTTGCTCGTAGTACCAGAAACTGCATGTGATTCAACTTCATTTAGGACTGGGAAACAAACACTAGCTTGCCTTACAAGAAACACACTCTGCTTTTGAAAAAAGAGCCCCCTTCTACTCTACTGTGTTTCCTATGGGTTCCAAACAGTGAGCTTGCTCAGAAAAAAAGAACTGTGCTTCCTACACACACGTGCCATATCTAGTTCAACTCTGCTTAGGAACCTGACAAGAACAGTAGCTCCTCTTCAGTCCAATACTCTGTACTTGCTGGGAACAGACGCGAGTGCTATTTGCAATATGTATGGCAATGGGAGCGCAATAGTGACTCTTCTTACCAGAAAACAACTCTTGCTCGTAGGACAAGAAACCGCATGTGAATCAACTCCATTTAGGACTGGGAAACAAACTCTAGCTCGCCTTAGAAGAAACACACTCTGCTTTTGAGAAAAGAGCACTCTTCTAATCTACTGTGTTTCCTAAAGTGCCAGAACAGTGAGCTTGCTCAGAGCAAAACATCTATGCTTCCTACACACACGAGCCATATCTAGTTCAACCCTCCTTAGGAAACTGACAAGAACAGTTGCTCCTCTTCAGACCAATTCTCTGTTCTTGCTGGGAACAGACACGAGTGCTCTTTGCACTGTGTATGGCAATGGAAGCACAATAGTGACTCTTCTTACCAGAAAACAACTCTTGCTCTTAGGACCAGAAACTGCAAGTGATTCAACTCCATTTTAGACTGGGAAACAAACGCTAGCTCGCCTTACAAGAAACACACTCTGCTTTTGAGAAAAGAGCACTCTTCTACTCTACTGTGTTTCCTATGGGGTCCGAACAGTGAGCTTGCTCAGAACAAAAGAACTGTGCTTCCTACATACACGGGCCATATCTAGTTCAATTCTGCTTAAGAAACTGACAAGAACAATAGATCCTCTTCAGTCCAATACACTGTACATGCTGGGAACAGACGTCAATGCTATTTGCCCTGTGTATGACAATGGGAGCGCAAAAGTGACTCTTCCTACCAGAAAACAACTCTTGCTCGTATGACCAGAAACTGCATGTGATTCAACTCCATTTAATACTGGGAAAAAAACACTATCTGGCCTTACAAGGAACACACTCTGATTTTGAGAAATGAGCATTCTTCTACTCTACTGTGTTTCCTATAGGGCCAGAACAGTGAGTTTGCTCAGAACAAAAGAACTGTGCTTCTTACACACACGGGCCATATCTAATTCAACTCTGCTTAGGAAACTGACAAGAACAGTAGCTCCTCTTCAGTCCAATTCACTGTTCTTTCTGGAAACAGACGAGAGTGCTATTTGCACTGTGTATGGCAATGGGAGCACAATAGTGACTCTTCTTACCAGAAAACAACACTTGCTCGTAGGACACGAAATCTCATGTGATTCAACTTTATTTAGGACAGGGAAACAAACGCTAGCTCGCCTTACAAGAAACACACTCTGCTTTTGAGAAAAGAGCACTCTTCTACTCTACTGTGTTTCCTATGGTGTCTGAACAGTGAGCTTGCACATAACAAAAGATCTGTGCTTCCTACACACGGGCCATATCTAGTTCAACTCTGCTTAGGAAACTGACAAGAACAGTAGCTCGTCTTCAGTCCGATTCACTGTTCTTGCTTGGAACAAACGCGAGTGCTATTTGTACTGTGTATGGCAATGGGAGCGCAATAGAGACTCTTCTCACCAGAAAACAACTCTTGCTAGTAGGACCAGAAACTGCATGTGATTCAACTCCATTTAGGACTGGGAAAAAAACACTAGCTGGCCTTACAAGAAACACACTCTGATTTTGAGAAATGAGCATTCTTCTACTCTACTGTGTTTCCTATAGGGCCAGAACAGTGAGCTTGCTCAGAACAAAAGAACTGTGCTTTCTACACACACGGGCCATATCTAGTTCAACTCTGCTTAAGAAACTGACAAGAACAGTAGCTCCTCTTCAGTCCAATTCACTGTTCTTTCTGGGAACAGACGCGAGTGCTATTTGTACTGTGTATGGCAATGGGAGCACAATAGTGAATCTTTTTACCAGTAAACAACTCTTGCTCATAGGACCAGAAATCTCATGTGATTCAACTCCATTTAGGACTGGGAAACAAACGCTAGCTCGCCTTACAAGAAACACACTCTGCTTTTGAGAAAAGAGCACTCTTCTACTCTACTGTGTTTCCTATGCGGTCCGAGCAGTGAGCTTGCTCAGAACAAAAGAACTGTGCTTCCTACATACACGGGCCATATCTAGTTCAATTCTTCTTAAGAAACTGACAAGAACAGTAGATCCTCTTCAGACCAATACACTGTACATGCTGGGAACAGACGTCAGTGCTATTTGCCCTGTGTATGACAATGGGAGCGCAATAGTGACTCGTCTTACCAGAAAACAACTCTTGCTCATAGGACCAGAAACTGCATGTGATTCAACTCCATTTAGGACTGGGAAACAAACGCTAGCTCGCCTTACAAGAAACACACTCTGCTTTTGAGAAAAGAGCACTCTTCTACTCTACTGTGTTTCCTATAGGGCCAGAACAGTGAGCTTGCTCAGAACAAAAGAACTGTGCTTCCTACACACATTGGCCATATCTAGTTCAACTCTGCTTAGGAACCTAACAAGAACAGTAGCTCCTCTTCAGTCCAATACACTGTACTTGCTGGGATCAGACGCGAGTGCTATTTGTACTATGTATGGCAATTGGAGCGCATTAGTGACTCTTCGTACCAGAAAACAACTCTTGCTCGTTGGACCAGAAACTGCATGTGATTCAACTCCATTTAGGACTGGGAAAAAAACACTAGCTCGCCTTACAAGAAACACACTCTGCTGTTGAGAAAAGAGCACTCTTCTACACTAATGTGTTTCCTATGGTGTCCAAACAGTGAGCATGCTTAGAACAAAAGAAATGTGCCTCCTACACACCCGGGCCATATCTAGTTCAAATCTGCTTAGAAAACTGACAAGAACAGTAGCTCATCTTCAGTCCAATTCACTGTTCTTGCTGGGAACAAACGCGAGTGCTCTTTGTACAGTGTATGGCAATGGGAGCGCAATAGTGACTCTTCTTACTAGAAAACAACTCTTGATTGTAGGACTAGAAACTGCATGTGACTCAACTCCATTTAGGACTGGGAAACAAATGCTAGCTCGCCTTACAAGAAACACACTCTGCTTTTGAGAAAAGAGCACTCTTCTACTCTACTGTGTTACCTATTTTGTCTGAACAGTGAGCTTGCACATAACAAAAGAACTGTGCTTCCTACACACGGGCCATATCTAGTTCAACTCTGCTTAGGAAACTGACAAGAACAGTAGCTCCTCTTCAGTCCAATACACTGTACTTGCTGGGAACAGACGCAAGTGCTATTTGTACTGTGTATGGCAATGGGAGCACAGAAGTGACTCTTCTACCAGAAAACAACTCTTCCTCGTAGGACCAGAAGATGCATGTGATTCAACTGCATTTAGACTGGGAAACAAAAGCTAGCTCGCCTTACAAGAAACACACTCTGCTCTTGAGAAAAGAGCACTCTTCTACTCTACTGTGTTTCCTAAGGGGTCCGAACAGTGACCTTGCTCAGAAAAAAGGAACTGTGATTCTTACAGACACGGGCCATATCTAGTTCAACTCTGCTTAGGAAACTGACAAGAACAGTAGCTCCTCTTAAGTCCAATACACTATACTTGCTGGGAGCGGAAGTGAGTGCTTTTGCACTGTGTATGGCAATGGGAGCACCATAGTGACTCTTCTTACCAGAAAACAACTCTTGTTCGTAGGACCAGAAACTGCATGGGATTCAACTCTATTTCTGACTGGGAAACAAACACTAGCTCGCCTTACAAGAAACACACTCTGCTTTTGAGAAAAGAGCACTCTTCTACTCTACTGTGTTTCCTATTGAGCCAGAACAGTGAGCTTGCTCAGAACAAAAGAACTGTGCTTCCTACACCCACAGGCCATATCTCGTTCAACTCTGCTTAGGAAACTGACAAGAACAGTAGCTCCTCTTCAGTCCAATACACTGTACTTGCTGGGAACAGACGCCAGTGCTATTTGCACTGTGTATGGCAATGGGAGCGCAATAGTGACTCTTCTTACCAGAAAACAACTCTTGCTCGTAGGACCAGAAACTGCATGGGTTTCAACTCCATGCAGGACTGGGAAACAAACACTAGCTCACCTTATAAGAAACACAAACTGCTTTTGACAAAAGAGCACTCTTCTACTCTACTGTGTTTCCTACGATTCCGAACAGTGAGCTTGATCAGAGCAAAAGAGCTGTACTTCCTACACACACGTGCCATATCAAGTTCAACTCTGCTTAGGAAACTGACAAGAACAGTAGCTCCTCTTCAGTCCAATACACTGTACTTGCTGGGAACAGACCCGAGTGCTATTTGTGCTGTGTATGGCAATGGGAGCGCAATAGTGACTCTTCTTACTAGAAAAAAACTCTTGATCATAGGACTATAAACTGCATGTGATTCAACTCCATTTAGGACTGGGAAACAAATGGTAGCTCGCCTTACAAGAAACACAGTATGCTTTTGTGAAAAGAGCACTCTTCTACTCTAGTGTGTTTCCTACGGTGTCAGAACAGTGAGCTTGACCAGAACAAAAGAACTGTGCTTCCTACACACATGAGCCATATCTAGTCCAACTCTGCTTAGGATACTGACAAGAACAGTAGCTTCTCTTCAGTCCAATTCACTGTTCTTGCTGGGATCTGACGCGAGTGCTATTTGCACTGTGTATGGCAATGAGAGCGCAACAGTGACTTTTCTTACCAGAAAACCACTCTTGTTCGTAGGACCAGAAATGCATGGGATTCAACTCTATTTAAGACTGGGAAACAATCGCTATCTCGCCTTACAAGAAACACACTCTGCTTTTGAGAAAGAGCACTCTTCTACTCTACTGTGTTTCCTATAGAGCCAGAACAGTGAGTTTGCTCAGAACAAAAAAACTGTGCTTCCTACATACACGGGTCATATCTAGTTCAACTCTGGTTAGGAAACTGAAAAGAACAGTAGCTTGTCTTCAGTCCAATTCACTGTACTTGCTGGGAACAGACGCCAGTGCTATTTGCACTGTGTATGGCAATGGGAGCGCAAAAGTGACTCTTCTACCAGAAAACAACTCTTCCTCGAAGGACCAGGAACTGCATGTGATTCAACTCCATTTAGGACTGGGAAACAAACACTAGCTCACCTTACAAGAAACACACTCTGCTTTTGAGAAATGAGCATTCTTCTACTCTACTGTGTTTCCATTGCGGCCAGAACAGTGAGCTTGCTCAGAACTAAAGAACTGTGCTTCCTACAAACACGGGCCATATCTAGTTCAACTCTGCTTAGGAAACTGACAAGAACAGTAGCTCCTCTTCAGTCCAATTCACTGTACTTGCTGGGAACAGACGCCAGTGCTATTTGCACTGTGTATGGCAATGGGAGCGCAATAGTGACTCTTCTACCAGAAAACAACTCTTCATCGAAGGACCAAAAACTGCATGGGATTCAGCTCCATTTAGGACTGGGAAACAAACACTAGCTCGCCTTACAAGAAACACACTCTGCTTTTGAGAAATGAGCATTCTTCTACTCTACTGTGTTTCTTATAGGGCCAGAAAAGTGAGCTTGCTCAGAACAAATGAACTGTGCTTCCTACACACACGGGCCATATCTAGTTCAACTCTGCTTAGGAAACTGACAAGAACAGTAGCTCCTCTTCAGTCCAATACACTGTACTTGCTAGGAACAGACACCAGTGCTATTTGTCCATTGTATGAAAATGGGAGCGCAATAGTGACTCTACTTACCAGAAAAAAACTCTTGCTCGTAGGACCAGAAACTGCATGTGATTCAACTCCATTTAGGACTGGGAAACAAACGCTAGCTCGCCTTAGAAGAAAAACACTCTACTTTTGAGAAATGAGCATTCTTCTACTCTACTGTGTTTCCTATAGGGCCAGAACAGTGAGCTTGCTCAGAACAAAAGAACTGTGCTTCCTACACACACGCGCCATATCTAGTTCAACTCTGCTTAGGATACTGACAAGAACAGTAGCTCCACTTCAGTCCAATTCACTGTTCTTGCTGGGAACAGACGCGAGTGCTATTTGCACTGTGTATGGCAATGGAAGCACAATAGTGACTCTTATTACCAGAAAACAACTCTTGCTCGTAGGACCAGAAACTACGTGTGATTCAACTCTGTTTCTGACTGGGAAATAATCGCTAGCTCGCCTTACAGGAAACACACTCTGCTTTTGAGAAAAGAGCACTCTTCTAATCTACGGTGTTTCCTATTGTGTCCGAACACTGACCTTGCTCAGAACAAAAGAACTGTGATTCCTACACCCACGGGCCATATCTAGTTCAACTCTGCTTAGGAAACTGACAAGAACAGTAGCTCCTCTTCAGTCCAATACACTGTACTTGCTGGGAACAGACGCGAGAGCTATTGGTACTGTGTATGGCAATGGGAGCACAATAGAGACTCTTCTTACCAGAAAACAACTCTTGTTCATAGGACCAGAAACTGCATGTGATTCATCTCCATTTAGGCCTGGGAAACAAATGCTAGCTCGCCCTACAAGAAACACAATCTACTTTTGAGAAATGAGCATTCACCTACTCTACTGTGTTTCCTAAAGGGCCAGAACAGTGAGCTTGCTCAGAACAAAAG
>NW_026737017.1:0-52831 GCF_949786415.1 Peromyscus eremicus | reverse complement strand
GAAGAGTGCTCTTTTCTCAAAAGCAGAGTGTGTTTCTTGTAATGAGAGCTACTGTATGTTTCCCAGTCAGAAATGGAGTTGCATCCCATGCAGTTTCTGGTCCTACGAGCAAGAGGTGTTTTCTGGTAAGGAAAGTCACTATTGCGCTCCCCATTTCCATACACAGTGCAAATAGCACTCGCGTCTGTTCCCAGCAAGTACAGTGTATTGGACTGAAGTGGAGCTACTGTTCTTGTCAGTTTCCTAAGCAGAGATGAACTAGATATGGCCCGTGGGTGTAGGAAGCACAGTTCTTTTGTTCTGAGCAAGCTCACTGTTCAGACCCCCTAGAAAACACAGTAGAGTAGAAGAGTGCTCTTTTCCCAAAAGCAGAGTGTGTTTTTTGTAAGGCGAGATAGCGTTTGTTTCCCAGTCCTAAATGGATTTGAATTACATGCAGTTTTTTGTCCTACGACCAACAGTTGTTTTCTGGTAAGGAAAGTCACTATTGTGCTCCCATTTACATACACAGTGCAAATAGCACTCGCATCTGTTCCCAGCAAGTACAGTGTATTGGACTGAAGCGGAGCTACTGTTCTTGTCAGTTTCCTAAGCAGAGTTGAACTAGATATGGCCCCTGTGTGTAGGAAGCACATTTCTTTTGTTCTGAGCCAGCTCACTATTCGGACCCCATAGGAAACACAGTAGAGTAGATGAGTGCTCTTTTCTCAAAAGCAGAGTGTGTTTCTTGTAAGGCGAGCTAGTGTTTGTTTCCCAGTCAGAAATGGATTTGAATCCCATGCAGTTTCTTGTCCTATGAGTAAGAGTTGTTTTCTGATAAGAAGAGTCACTATTGTGCTCCTATTGCCATACACAGGGCAAATAGCACTCGAGTCTGTTCCCAGCATATACAGTGTATTGGACTGAAGAGGAGCTACTGTTCTTGTCAATTTCCTAAGCAGAGTTGAACTAGATATGGCCCCTGTGTGTAGGAAGCACAGTTCTTTTGTTCTGAGCAAGCTCACTGTTCGGGCCCCATAGGATACACAGTAGAGTAGAAGAGTGCTCTTTTCTCAAAAGCAGAGTGTTTTTCTTGTAAGGAGAGCTAGCGTTTGTTTCCCAGTCCTAAATGGAGTTAAATCACATCCAGTTTTTGGTCCTATGAGCAAGAGTTGTTTTCTGGTTAAAAAAAGTCACTATTGCGCTCCCATTTCCGTACACAATGCAAATAGCACTCGCGTCTGTTCCCAGCAAGTACAGTGTATTGGACTGAAAAGGAGCTACTGTTCTTGTCAGTTTCCTAAGCAGAGTTGAACTAGATATGGCCCATGTGTGTAGTAAGCACAGTTCTTTTGTTCTGAGCAAGCTCACTGTTCGGCACCCATAGGAAAACCAGTAGAGTAGAAGAGTGCTCTTTTCTCAAAAGCAGAGTGTGTTTCTCGTAAGGCAAGCTAGCGTTTGTATCCTAGTCCTAAATGGAGTTGAATCACATGCAGTTTCTTGTCCTACGAGCAAGAGTTGTTTTGTGGTAAGAAGAGTCACTATTGTGCTCCCATTGTCATACACAGGGCAAATAGCACTGGCGTCTGTTCCCAGCATGTACAGTGTATTGGACTGAAGAGGATCTACTGTTCTTGTCAGTTTCCTAAGCAGAATTGAACTAGATATGGCCGTATTTGTAGGAAGCACAGTTCTTTTGTTCTGAGCAAACTCACTGTTCTGGCCCTATAGGAAACACAGTAGAGTAGAAGAGTGCTCTTTTCTCAAAAGCAGAGTGTGTTTCTTGTAAGGCGAGCTAGCGTTTGTTTCCCAGTCCTAAATGGAGTTGAATCACATGCAATTTTTGGTCCTATGAGCAAGAGTTGTTTTCTGGTAAGGAAAGTCACTACTGCGCTCCCTTTGCGATACACAGTGCAAATAGCACTCGCGTCTGTTCCCAGCAAGTACAGTGTATTGGACTGAAGAGGAGCTACTATTCTTGTTCAGTTTCCTAAGCAGAGTTGAACTAGATATGGCCCATGTGTGTAGGAAGCACAGTTCTTTTGTTCTGAGCAAGCTCACTGTTCGGACCCCATAGGAAACACAGTAGAGTAGAAGAGTGCTCTTTTCTCAAAAGCAGAGTGTGTTTCTTGTAAGGAGAGCTAGCGTTTGTTTCCCAGTCCTAAATGGAGTTGAAACACATGCAGTTTCTTGTCCTACAAGCAAGAGTTGTTTTCTGGTAACAAGAGTCACTATTGCGCTCCCATTGTCATACACAGGGCAAATAGCACTGGCGTCTGTTCCCAGCATATACAGTGTATTGGATTGAAGAGGATCTACTGTTCTTGTCAGTTTCCTAAGCAGAATTGTACTAGATATAGCCGTATTTGTAGGAAGCACAGTTCTTTTGTTCTGAGCAAACTCACTGTTCTGGCCCTATAGGAAACACCGTAGATTAGAACAGTGCTCTTTTCTCAAAAGCAGAGTGTGTTACTTGTAAGGCGATCTAGTGTTTGTTTCCCAGTCAGAAATGGAGTTGAATCCCATGCAGTTTCTGGTCCTATGAGCAAGTGGTGTTTTCTGGTAAGGAAAGTCACTATTGCACTCCCATTTACATACACAGTGCAAAGAGCACTCGCGTCTGTTCCCAGCAAGTACAGTGTATTGGACTGAATAGGAGCTACTGTTCTTGTCAGTTTCCTAAGCAGAGTTGACTACATATGGTCCGTGTGTGTAGGAAGCACAGTTCTTTTGTTCTGAGCAAGCTCACTGTTAGGACCCCAAAATAAACACAGTAGAGTAGAACAGTGCTCTTTTCTCAAAGCAGAGTGTGTTTCTTGTAAGGTGAGCTAGAGTTTGTTTCTCAGTCCTAAATGGAGCTGAATCACAAGCAGTTTCTGGTCCTACGAGCAAGAGTTGTTTTCTGGTAAGGAAAGTCACTATTGCGCTCCCATTGCCATACACAGTGCAAATAGCACTCGCGTCTGTTCCCAGCAAGTACAGTGTATTGGACTGAAGAGGAGCTACTGTTCTTGTCAGTTTCCTAAGCAGAATTGAACTAGATATGGCCCGTGTGTGTAGGAAGCACAGTTCTTTTGTTCTGAGCAAGCTCAATGTTCGGACCCCAGAGGAAACACAGTAGAGTAGAAGAGTGCTCTTTTTCCAAAAGCAGAGTGTGTTTCTTGTAAGGCGAGCTAGCGTTAGTTTCCCAGTCCTAAATGGAGTTGAATCACATGCAGTTTCTTGTCCTACGAGCAAGAGTTGTTTTCTGGTAATAAGAGTCACTATTGCGCTCCCATTGTCATACACAGGGCAAATAGCACTGGTGTCTCTTCCCAGAATGTACAGTGTATTGCACTGAACAGGAGCTACTGTTCTTTTCAGTTTCCTAAACAGAATTGAACTAGATATGGCAGTATTTGTTTGAAGCACAGTTCTTTTCTTCTGAGCAAGCTCACTCTTCTGGCCCTATAGGAAACACAGTAGAGTAGAAGAGTGCTCTTTTCTCAAAAGCAGAGTGTGTTTCTTGTAAGGCGAGCTTGCATTTGTTTCCCAGTCCTAAATGGAGTTGAATCACATCCTGTTTTTGGTTCTTGGAGCAAGAGTTGTTTTCTGGTAAGGAAAGTCACTATTGCACTCCCATTGCCATACACAGTGCAAATAGCACTCGCGTCTGTTCCCAGGAAGTACAGTGTATTGGACTGAAGAGGAGCTGCTGTTCTTGTCAATTTCCTAAGCAGAGTTGAACTAGATATGACCCCTGTGTGTAGGAAGCACAGTTCTTTTGTTCTGAGCAAGCTCACTGTTCCGACCCCATAGGATACACAGTAGAGTAGAAGAGTGCTCTTTTCTCAAAAGCAGAGTGTGTTTCTTGTAAGGAGAGCTAGCGTTTGTTTCCCAGTCCTAATTGGAGTTGAATCACATACAGTTTCTGGTCCTACGAGCAAGAGTTGTTTTCTGGTAAGAAGAGTCACTATTGTGCTCCCATTGTCATACAGAGTGCAAATAGCACTCGCATCTGTTCCCAGCAAGTACAGTGTATTGGACTGAAAAGGTGCTACTGTTCTTGACAGTTTCCTAAGCAGAGTTGAACTACATAAGGTCCGTGTGTGTAGGAAGCACAGTTCTTTTGTTCTGAGCAAGCTCACTGTTCGAACCCCATAGCAAACACAGTAGAGTAGAGGAGTGCTCTTTTCTCAAAAGCAGAGTGTGTTTCTTGTAAGGCGAGCTAGCATTTGTTTCCCAGTCCTAAATGGAGCTGTATCACATGCAGTTTCTGGTCCTACGAGCAAGAGTTGTTTTCTGGTAAGGAAAGTCACTGTTGCGCTCCCATTGCATAACACAGTGCCAATAGCACTCGCATCTGTTCCCAGCAAGTACAGTGTATTGGACTGAAGAGGAACTACTGCTCTTTTCAGTTTCCTAAGCAGAATTGAACTAGATATGGCAGTATTTGTATGAAGCACAGTTCTTTTGTTCTGAGCAAGCTCACTGTTCTGGCCCTATAGGAAACACAGTAGAGTAGAAGAGTGCTCTTTTCTCAAAAGCAGAGTGTGTTTCTTGTAAGGCGAGCTAGCGTTTGTTTCCCAGTCCTAAATAGAGTTGAATCACATGCAGTTTTTGGTCCTACGAGCAAGAGTTGTTTTCTGGTAATAAAGTCACTATTGCGCTCCCATTGCCAAACACAGTGCAAATGGCACTCGCATCTGTTCCCAGGAAATACAGTGTATTGGACTGAAGCGGAGCTACTGTTCTTGTCAGTTTCCTAAGCAGAGTTAAACTAGATATGGCCAGTGTGTGTAGGAAGCACAGTTCTTTTGTTCTGAGCAAGCTCACTGTTCGGACCCCATAGGAAACACAGTAGAGTAGAAGAGTGCTCTTTTCTCAAAAGCAGAGTGTGTTTCTTGTAAGGCGAGCTAGTGTTTGTTTCCCAGTCAGAAATGGAGTTGAATCCCATGCAGTTTCTGGTCCTATGAGCAAGAGGTATTTTCTGGTAATGAATGTCACTATTGCGCTCCCATTTCCATACACAGTGCAAATAGCACTCGCGTCTGTTCCCAGCAAGTACAGTGTATTGGACTGAAGCGGAGCTACTGTTCTTGTCAGTTTCTTAAGCAGAGATGAACTAGATATGGCCCGTGTGTGTAGGAAGCACAGTTCTTTTGTTCTGAGCAAGCACACTGTTCAGACCCCCTAGGAAACACAGTAGAGTAGAAGAGTGCTCCTTTCTCAAAAGCAGAGTGTGTTTCTTGTAAGGCGAGATAGCGTTTGTTTCCCAGTCCTAAATGGAGTTGAATCACATGCAATTTTTGGTCCTATGAGCAAGAGTTGTTTTCTGGTAAGGAAAGTCACTACTGCGCTCCCTTTGCGATACACAGTGCAAATAGCACTCGCGTCTGTTCCCAGCAAGTACAGTGTATTGGACTGAAGAGGAGCTACTATTCTTGTTCAGTTTCCTAAGCAGAGTTGAACTAGATATGGCCCATGTGTGTAGGAAGCACAGTTCTTTTGTTCTGAGCAAGCTCACTGTTCGGACCCCATAGGAAACACAGTAGAGTAGAAGAGTGCTCTTTTCTCAAAAGCAGAGTGTGTTTCTTGTAAGGAGAGCTAGCGTTTGTTTCCCAGTCCTAAATGGAGTTGAATCACATGCAGTTTCTTGTCCTACAAGCAAGAGTTGTTTTCTGGTAACAAGAGTCACTATTGCGCTCCCATTGTCATACACAGGGCAAATAGCACTGGCGTCTGTTCCCAGCATATACAGTGTATTGGATTGAAGAGGATCTACTGTTCTTGTCAGTTTCCTAAGCAGAATTGTACTAGATATAGCCGTATTTGTAGGAAGCACAGTTCTTTTGTTCTGAGCAAACTCACTGTTCTGGCCCTATAGGAAACACCGTAGATTAGAAGAGTGCTCTTTTCTCAAAAGCAGAGTGTGTTTCTTGTAAGGCGATCTAGTGTTTGTTTCCCAGTCAGAAATGGAGTTGAATACCATGCAGTTTCTGGTCCTATGAGCAAGTGGTGTTTTCTGGTAAGGAAAGTCACTATTGCGCTCCCATTTACATACACAGTGCAAAGAGCACTCGCGTCTGTTCCCAGCAAGTACAGTGTATTGGACTGAATAGGAGCTACTGTTCTTGTCAGTTTCCTAAGCAGAGTTGACTACATATGGTCCGTGTGTGTAGGAAGCACAGTTCTTTTGTTCTGAGCAAGCTCACTGTTAGGACCCCAAAATAAACACAGTAGAGTAGAACAGTGCTCTTTTCTCAAAGCAGAGTGTGTTTCTTGTAAGGCGAGCTAGAGTTTGTTTCCCAGTCCTAAATGGAGCTGAATCACAAGCAGTTTCTGGTCCTATGAGCAAGAGTTGTTTTCTGGTAAGGAAAGTCACTATTGCGCTCCCATTGCCATACACAGTGCAAATAGCACTCGCGTCTGTTCCCAGCAAGTACAGTGTATTAGACTGAAGAGGAGCTACTGTTCTTGTCAGTTTCCTAAGCAGAATTGAACTAGATATGGCCCGTGTGTGTAGGAAGCACAGTTCTTTTGTTCTGAGCAAGCTCAATGTTCGGACCCCAGAGGAAACACAGTAGAGTAGAAGAGTGCTCTTTTTCCAAAAGCAGAGTGTGTTTCTTGTAAGGCGAGCTAGCGTTAGTTTCCCAGTCCTAAATGGAGTTGAATCACATGCAGTTTCTTGTCCTACGAGCAAGAGTTGTTTTCTGGTAATAAGAGTCACTATTGCGCTCCCATTGTCATACACAGGGCAAATAGCACTGGTGTCTCTTCCCAGAATGTACAGTGTATTGCACTGAACAGGAGCTACTGTTCTTTTCAGTTTCCTAAGCAGAATTGAACTAGATATGGCAGTATTTGTTTGAAGCACAGTTCTTTTCTTCTGAGCAAGCTCACTCTTCTGGCCCTATAGGAAACACAGTAGAGTAGAAGAGTGCTCTTTTCTCAAAAGCAGAGTGTGTTTCTTGTAAGGCGAGCTTGCATTTGTTTCCCAGTCCTAAATGGAGTTGAATCACATCCTGTTTTTGGTTCTTGGAGCAAGAGTTGTTTTCTGGTAAGGAAAGTCACTATTGCACTCCCATTGCCATACACAGTGCAAATAGCACTCGCGTCTGTTCCCAGGAAGTACAGTGTATTGGACTGAAGAGGAGCTGCTGTTCTTGTCAATTTCCTAAGCAGAGTTGAACTAGATATGGCCCCTGTGTGTAGGAAGCACAGTTCTTTTGTTCTGAGCAAGCTCACTGTTCCGACCCCATAGGATACACAGTAGAGTAGAAGAGTGCTCTTTTCTCAAAAGCAGAGTGTGTTTCTTGTAAGGAGAGCTAGCGTTTGTTTCCCAGTCCTAATTGGAGTTGAATCACATACAGTTTCTGGTCCTACGAGCAAGAGTTGTTTTCTGGTAAGAAGAGTCACTATTGTGCTCCCATTGTCATACAGAGTGCAAATAGCACTCGCATCTGTTCCCAGCAAGTACAGTGTATTGGACTGAAAAGGTGCTACTGTTCTTGACAGTTTCCTAAGCAGAGTTGAACTACATAAGGTCCGTGTGTGTAGGAAGCACAGTTCTTTTGTTCTGAGCAAGCTCACTGTTCGGACCCCATAGCAAACACAGTAGAGTAGAGGAGTGCTCTTTTCTCAAAAGCAGAGTGTGTTTCTTGTAAGGCGAGCTAGCATTTGTTTCCCAGTCCTAAATGGAGCTGTATCACATGCAGTTTCTGGTCCTACGAGCAAGAGTTGTTTTCTGGTAAGGAAAGTCACTGTTGCGCTCCCATTGCATAACACAGTGCCAATAGCACTCACATCTGTTCCCAGCAAGTACAGTGTATTGGACTGAAGAGGAACTACTGCTCTTTTCAGTTTCCTAAGCAGAATTGAACTAGATATGGCAGTATTTGTATGAAGCACAGTTCTTTTGTTCTGAGCAAGCTCACTGTTCTGGCCCTATAGGAAACACAGTAGAGTAGAAGAGTGCTCTTTTCTCAAAAGCAGAGTGTGTTTCTTGTAAGGCGAGCTAGCGTTTGTTTCCCAGTCCTAAATAGAGTTGAATCACATGCAGTTTTTGGTCCTACGAGCAAGAGTTGTTTTCTGGTAATAAAGTCACTATTGCGCTCCCATTGCCAAACACAGTGCAAATGGCACTCGCATCTGTTCCCAGGAAATACAGTGTATTGGACTGAAGCGGAGCTACTGTTCTTGTCAGTTTCCTAAGCAGAGTTAAACTAGATATGGCCAGTGTGTGTAGGAAGCACAGTTCTTTTGTTCTGAGCAAGCTCACTGTTCGGACCCCATAGGAAACACAGTAGAGTAGAAGAGTGCTCTTTTCTCAAAAGCAGAGTGTGTTTCTTGTAAGGCGAGCTAGTGTTTGTTTCCCAGTCAGAAATGGAGTTGAATCCCATGCAGTTTCTGGTCCTATGAGCAAGAGGTATTTTCTGGTAAGGAATGTCACTATTGCGCTCCCATTTCCATACACAGTGCAAATAGCACTCGCGTCTGTTCCCAGCAAGTACAGTGTATTGGACTGAAGCGGAGCTACTGTTCTTGTCAGTTTCTTAAGCAGAGATGAACTAGATATGGCCCGTGTGTGTAGGAAGCACAGTTCTTTTGTTCTGAGCAAGCACACTGTTCAGACCCCCTAGGAAACACAGTAGAGTAGAAGAGTGCTCTTTTCTCAAAAGCAGAGTGTGTTTCTTGTAAGGCGAGATAGCGTTTGTTTCCCAGTTCTAAATGGAGTTGAATCACATGCAGTTTCTGGTCCTACGAGCAAGAGTTGTTTTCTGGTAAGGAAAGTCACTATTGTGCTCCCATTGCCATACACAGTGCAAATAGCACTCGCGTCTGTTCCCAGCAAATACAGTGTATTGGACTGAATAGGAGCTACTGTTCTTGTCTGTTTTCTAAGCAGAGTTGAACTACATATGGCCCGTTTGTGTAGGAAGCACAGTTCTTTTCTTCTGAGCAAGCGCAATGTTCGGACCCCATAGGAAACACAGTAGAGTAGAAGAGTGCTCTTTTTTCAAAAGCAGAGTGTGTTTCTTGTAAGGCGAGCTAGCGTTTGTTTCCCAGTCCTAAAAGGAGTTGAATCACATGCAGTTTTTGGTCCTACCAGCAAGAGTTGTTTTCTGGTAATAAAGTCACTGTTGCACTCCCATTGCCATACACAGTTTAAATAGCACTCGCATCTGTTCCCAGCAAGTACAGTGTATTGGACTGAAGCGGAGCTACTGTTCTTTTCAGTTTCCTAAGCAGAGTTGAACTAGATACGGCACGTGTGTGTAGGAAGCCCAGTTCTTTTGTTCTGAGCAAGCTCACTGTTAGGACCCCATAGGATACACAATCGAGTAGAAGAGTGCTCTTTTCTCAAAAGCAGAGTGTGTTTCTTGTTACGTGAGCTAGCGTTTGTTTCCTAGTCCTAAAAGGATTTGAATCACATGCAGTTTCTTGTCCTACAAGCAAGAGTTTTTTTCTGGTAATAAGAGTCACTATTGCGCTCCCATTGTCATACACAGGGCAAATAGCACTGGCGTCTGTTCCCAGAATGTACAGTGTATTGCACTGAACAGGACCTACTGTTCTTTTTAGTTTCCTAAGCAGAATTGAACTAGATATGGCAGTATTTGTATGAAGCACAGTTCTTTGTTCTGAGCAAGCTCACTGTTCTGGCCCTATAGGAAACACAGTAGAGTAGAAGAGTGCTCTTTTCTCAAAAGCAGAGTGTGTTTCTTGTAAGGCGAGCTAGCATTTGTTTCCCAGTCCTAAACGGAGTTGAATCTCATGCAGTTTCTGGTCCTACGAGCAAGAGTTGTTTTCTGGTAAGGAAAGTCACTATTGCGCTCCCATTTCCATACTCAGTGCAAATAGCACTCACGTCTGTTCCCAACAAGTACAGTGTATTGGACTGAAGAGGAGCTCCTGTTCTTGTCAGTTTCCTAAGCAGAGTTGAACTAGATATGGCCCATGTGTGTAGGAAGCACAGTTCATTTGTTCTGAGCAAGCTCACTATTCGGACCCCATAGGAAACACATTAGAGTAAAAGAGTGCTCTTTTCTCAAAAGGAAAGTGTGTTTCTTGTAACGCGAGCTAGTGTTTGTTTTCCAGTCAGAAATGGAGTTGAATCCCATGCAGTTTCTGGTCCTACGAGCAAGAGTTGTTTTCTGGTAAGAAGAGTCACTACTGCGCTCCCATTGACATACACAGGGCAAATAGCACTGGCGTCTTTTCCCAGCAAGTACAGTGTATTGGACTGAAGTGGAGCTACTGTTCTTGTCAATTCCCTAAGCAGAGTTGAACTAGATATGGCCCCTGTGTGTAGGAAGCACAGTTCTTTGTTCTGAGCAAGCTCACAGTTCAGACCACAAGGAAAGACATTAGAGTAGAAGAGGACTCTTTTCTCAAAAGCAGAGTGTGTTTCTTATAAGGCGAGCTAGTGTTTGTTTCCCAGTCAGAAATGGAGTTGAATCCCATGCAGTTTCTGGTCCTATGAGCAAGAGTTCTTTTCTGGTAATAATGACACTATTGCGCTCCCATTGCCATACACAGTGCAAATATCACTCGCATCTGTTCCCAGCAAGTACAGTGTATTGGACTGTAGCGGAGCTACTGTTCTTGTCAGTTTCCTAAGCAGAGTTGAACTAGATATGGCCCCTGTGTGTAGGAAGCACAGTTCTTTTGTTCTGAGCAAGCTCACTGTTCGGACCCCATAGGAAACACAGTAGTGTAGAAGAGTGCTCTTTTCTCAAAAGCAGAGTGTGTTTCTTGTAATGAGAGCTACTGTATGTTTCCCAGTCAGAAATGGAGTTGCATCCCATGCAGTTTCTGGTCCTACGAGCAAGAGGTGTTTTCTGGTAAGGAAAGTCACTATTGCGCTCCCATTTCCATACACAGTGCAAATAGCACTCGCGTCTGTTCCCAGCAAGTACAGTGTATTGGACTGAAGTGGAGCTACTGTTCTTGTCAGTTTCCTAAGCAGAGATGAACTAGATATGGCCCGTGGGTGTAGGAAGCACAGTTCTTTTGTTCTGAGCAAGCTCACTGTTAGGACCCCATAGGATACACAATCGAGTAGAAGAGTGCTCTTTTCTCAAAAGCAGAGTGTGTTTCTTGTTACGTGAGCTAGCGTTTGTTTCCTAGTCCTAAAAGGATTTGAATCACATGCAGTTTCTTGTCCTACAAGCAAGAGTTTTTTTCTGGTAATAAGAGTCACTATTGCGCTCCCATTGTCATACACAGGGCAAATAGCACTGGCGTCTGTTCCCAGAATGTACAGTGTATTGCACTGAACAGGACCTACTGTTCTTTTTAGTTTCCTAAGCAGAATTGAACTAGATATGGCAGTATTTGTATGAAGCACAGTTCTTTGTTCTGAGCAAGCTCACTGTTCTGGCCCTATAGGAAACACAGTAGAGTAGAAGAGTGCTCTTTTCTCAAAAGCAGAGTGTGTTTCTTGTAAGGCGAGCTAGCATTTGTTTCCCAGTCCTAAACGGAGTTGAATCTCATGCAGTTTCTGGTCCTACGAGCAAGAGTTGTTTTCTGGTAAGGAAAGTCACTATTGCGCTCCCATTTCCATACTCAGTGCAAATAGCACTCACGTCTGTTCCCAACAAGTACAGTGTATTGGACTGAAGAGGAGCTCCTGTTCTTGTCAGTTTCCTAAGCAGAGTTGAACTAGATATGGCCCATGTGTGTAGGAAGCACAGTTCATTTGTTCTGAGCAAGCTCACTATTCGGACCCCATAGGAAACACATTAGAGTAAAAGAGTGCTCTTTTCTCAAAAGGAAAGTGTGTTTCTTGTAACGCGAGCTAGTGTTTGTTTTCCAGTCAGAAATGGAGTTGAATCCCATGCAGTTTCTGGTCCTACGAGCAAGAGTTGTTTTCTGGTAAGAAGAGTCACTACTGCGCTCCCATTGACATACACAGGGCAAATAGCACTGGCGTCTTTTCCCAGCAAGTACAGTGTATTGGACTGAAGTGGAGCTACTGTTCTTGTCAGTTCCCTAAGCAGAGTTGAACTAGATATGGCCCCTGTGTGTAGGAAGCACAGTTCTTTGTTCTGAGCAAGCTCACAGTTCAGACCACAAGGAAAGACATTAGAGTAGAAGAGTGCTCTTTTCTCAAAAGCAGAGTGTGTTTCTTATAAGGCGAGCTAGTGTTTGTTTCCCAGTCAGAAATGGAGTTGAATCCCATGCAGTTTCTGGTCCTATGAGCAAGAGTTCTTTTCTGGTAATAATGACACTATTGCGCTCCCATTGCCATACACAGTGCAAATATCACTCGCATCTGTTCCCAGCAAGTACAGTGTATTGGACTGTAGCGGAGCTACTGTTCTTGTCAGTTTCCTAAGCAGAGTTGAACTAGATATGGCCCCTGTGTGTAGGAAGCACAGTTCTTTTGTTCTGAGCAAGCTCACTGTTCGGACCCCATAGGAAACACAGTAGTGTAGAAGAGTGCTCTTTTCTCAAAAGCAGAGTGTGTTTCTTGTAATGAGAGCTACTGTATGTTTCCCAGTCAGAAATGGAGTTGCATCCCATGCAGTTTCTGGTCCTACGAGCAAGAGGTGTTTTCTGGTAAGGAAAGTCACTATTGCGCTCCCATTTCCATACACAGTGCAAATAGCACTCGCGTCTGTTCCCAGCAAGTACAGTGTATTGGACTGAAGTGGAGCTACTGTTCTTGTCAGTTTCCTAAGCAGAGATGAACTAGATATGGCCCGTGGGTGTAGGAAGCACAGTTCTTTTGTTCTGAGCAAGCTCACTGTTCAGACCCCCTAGAAAACACAGTAGAGTAGAAGAGTGCTCTTTTCCCAAAAGCAGAGTGTGTTTTTTGTAAGGCGAGATAGCGTTTGTTTCCCAGTCCTAAATGGATTTGAATTACATGCAGTTTTTTGTCCTACGACCAACAGTTGTTTTCTGGTAAGGAAAGTCACTATTGTGCTCCCATTTACATACACAGTGCAAATAGCACTCGCATCTGTTCCCAGCAAGTACAGTGTATTGGACTGAAGCGGAGCTACTGTTCTTGTCAGTTTCCTAAGCAGAGTTGAACTAGATATGGCCCCTGTGTGTAGGAAGCACATTTCTTTTGTTCTGAGCAAGCTCACTATTCGGACCCCATAGGAAACACAGTAGAGTAGATGAGTGCTCTTTTCTCAAAAGCAGAGTGTGTTTCTTGTAAGGCGAGCTAGTGTTTGTTTCCCAGTCAGAAATGGATTTGAATCCCATGCAGTTTCTTGTCCTATGAGTAAGAGTTGTTTTCTGATAAGAAGAGTCACTATTGTGCTCCTATTGCCATACACAGGGCAAATAGCACTCGAGTCTGTTCCCAGCATATACAGTGTATTGGACTGAAGAGGAGCTACTGTTCTTGTCAATTTCCTAAGCAGAGTTGAACTAGATATGGCCCCTGTGTGTAGGAAGCACAGTTCTTTTGTTCTGAGCAAGCTCACTGTTCGGGCCCCATAGGATACACAGTAGAGTAGAAGAGTGCTCTTTTCTCAAAAGCAGAGTGTTTTTCTTGTAAGGAGAGCTAGCGTTTGTTTCCCAGTCCTAAATGGAGTTAAATCACATCCAGTTTTTGGTCCTATGAGCAAGAGTTGTTTTCTGGTTAAAAAAAGTCACTATTGCGCTCCCATTTCCGTACACAATGCAAATAGCACTCGCGTCTGTTCCCAGCAAGTACAGTGTATTGGACTGAAAAGGAGCTACTGTTCTTGTCAGTTTCCTAAGCAGAGTTGAACTAGATATGGCCCATGTGTGTAGTAAGCACAGTTCTTTTGTTCTGAGCAAGCTCACTGTTCGGCACCCATAGGAAAACCAGTAGAGTAGAAGAGTGCTCTTTTCTCAAAAGCAGAGTGTGTTTCTCGTAAGGCAAGCTAGCGTTTGTATCCTAGTCCTAAATGGAGTTGAATCACATGCAGTTTCTTGTCCTACGAGCAAGAGTTGTTTTGTGGTAAGAAGAGTCACTATTGTGCTCCCATTGTCATACACAGGGCAAATAGCACTGGCGTCTGTTCCCAGCATGTACAGTGTATTGGACTGAAGAGGATCTACTGTTCTTGTCAGTTTCCTAAGCAGAATTGAACTAGATATGGCCGTATTTGTAGGAAGCACAGTTCTTTTGTTCTGAGCAAACTCACTGTTCTGGCCCTATAGGAAACACAGTAGAGTAGAAGAGTGCTCTTTTCTCAAAAGCAGAGTGTGTTTCTTGTAAGGCGAGCTAGCGTTTGTTTCCCAGTCCTAAATGGAGTTGAATCACATGCAATTTTTGGTCCTATGAGCAAGAGTTGTTTTCTGGTAAGGAAAGTCACTACTGCGCTCCCTTTGCGATACACAGTGCAAATAGCACTCGCGTCTGTTCCCAGCAAGTACAGTGTATTGGACTGAAGAGGAGCTACTATTCTTGTTCAGTTTCCTAAGCAGAGTTGAACTAGATATGGCCCATGTGTGTAGGAAGCACAGTTCTTTTGTTCTGAGCAAGCTCACTGTTCGGACCCCATAGGAAACACAGTAGAGTAGAAGAGTGCTCTTTTCTCAAAAGCAGAGTGTGTTTCTTGTAAGGAGAGCTAGCGTTTGTTTCCCAGTCCTAAATGGAGTTGAATCACATGCAGTTTCTTGTCCTACAAGCAAGAGTTGTTTTCTGGTAACAAGAGTCACTATTGCGCTCCCATTGTCATACACAGGGCAAATAGCACTGGCGTCTGTTCCCAGCATATACAGTGTATTGGATTGAAGAGGATCTACTGTTCCTGTCAGTTTCCTAAGCAGAATTGTACTAGATATAGCCGTATTTGTAGGAAGCACAGTTCTTTTGTTCTGAGCAAACTCACTGTTCTGGCCCTATAGGAAACACCGTAGATTAGAAGAGTGCTCTTTTCTCAAAAGCAGAGTGTGTTTCTTGTAAGGCGATCTAGTGTTTGTTTCCCAGTCAGAAATGGAGTTGAATCCCATGCAGTTTCTGGTCCTATGAGCAAGTGGTGTTTTCTGGTAAGGAAAGTCACTATTGCACTCCCATTTACATACACAGTGCAAAGAGCACTCGCGTCTGTTCCCAGCAAGTACAGTGTATTGGACTGAATAGGAGCTACTGTTCTTGTCAGTTTCCTAAGCAGAGTTGACTACATATGGTCCGTGTGTGTAGGAAGCACAGTTCTTTTGTTCTGAGCAAGCTCACTGTTAGGACCCCAAAATAAACACAGTAGAGTAGAACAGTGCTCTTTTCTCAAAAGCAGAGTGTGTTTTTGTAAGGCGAGCTAGAGTTTGTTTCCCAGTCCTAAATGGAGCTGAATCACAAGCAGTTTCTGGTCCTATGAGCAAGAGTTGTTTTCTGGTAAGGAAAGTCACTATTGCGCTCCCATTGCCATACACAGTGCAAATAGCACTCGCGTCTGTTCCCAGCAAGTACAGTGTATTGGACTGAAGAGGAGCTACTGTTCTTGTCAGTTTCCTAAGCAGAATTGAACTAGATATGGCCCGTGTGTGTAGGAAGCACAGTTCTTTTGTTCTGAGCAAGCTCAATGTTCGGACCCCAGAGGAAACACAGTAGAGTAGAAGAGTGCTCTTTTTCCAAAAGCAGAGTGTGTTTCTTGTAAGGCGAGCTAGCGTTAGTTTCCCAGTCCTAAATGGAGTTGAATCACATGCAGTTTCTTGTCCTACGAGCAAGAGTTGTTTTCTGGTAATAAGAGTCACTATTGCGCTCCCATTGTCATACACAGGGCAAATAGCACTGGTGTCTCTTCCCAGAATGTACAGTGTATTGCACTGAACAGGAGCTACTGTTCTTTTCAGTTTCCTAAACAGAATTGAACTAGATATGGCAGTATTTGTTTGAAGCACAGTTCTTTTCTTCTGAGCAAGCTCACTCTTCTGGCCCTATAGGAAACACAGTAGAGTAGAAGAGTGCTCTTTTCTCAAAAGCAGAGTGTGTTTCTTGGAAGGCGAGCTTGCATTTGTTTCCCAGTCCTAAATGGAGTTGAATCACATCCTGTTTTTGGTTCTTGGAGCAAGAGTTGATTTCTGGTAAGGAAAGTCACTATTGCACTCCCATTGCCATACACAGTGCAAATAGCACTCGCGTCTGTTCCCAGGAAGTACAGTGTATTGGACTGAAGAGGAGCTGCTGTTCTTGTCAATTTCCTAAGCAGAGTTGAACTAGATATGGCCCCTGTGTGTAGGAAGCACAGTTCTTTTGTTCTGAGCAAGCTCACTGTTCCGACCCCATAGGATACACAGTAGAGTAGAAGAGTGCTCTTTTCTCAAAAGCAGAGTGTGTTTCTTGTAAGGAGAGCTAGCGTTTGTTTCCCAGTCCTAATTGGAGTTGAATCACATACAGTTTCTGGTCCTACGAGCAAGAGTTGTTTTCTGGTAAGAAGAGTCACTATTGTGCTCCCATTGTCATACAGAGTGCAAATAGCACTCGCATCTGTTCCCAGCAAGTACAGTGTATTGGACTGAAAAGGTGCTACTGTTCTTGACAGTTTCCTAAGCAGAGTTGAACTACATAAGGTCCGTGAGTGTAGGAAGCACAGTTCTTTTGTTCTGAGCAAGCTCACTGTTCGAACCCCATAGCAAACACAGTAGAGTAGAGGAGTGCTCTTTTCTCAAAAGCAGAGTGTGTTTCTTGTAAGGCGAGCTAGCATTTGTTTCCCAGTCCTAAATGGAGCTGTATCACATGCAGTTTCTGGTCCTACGAGCAAGAGTTGTTTTCTGGTAAGGAAAGTCACTGTTGCGCTCCCATTGCATAACACAGTGCCAATAGCACTCGCATCTGTTCCCAGCAAGTACAGTGTATTGGACTGAAGAGGAACTACTGCTCTTTTCAGTTTCCTAAGCAGAATTGAACTAGATATGGCAGTATTTGTATGAAGCACAGTTCTTTTGTTCTGAGCAAGCTCACTGTTCTGGCACTATAGGAAACACAGTAGAGTAGAAGAGTGCTCTTTTCTCAAAAGCAGAGTGTGTTTCTTGTAAGGCGAGCTAGCGTTTGTTTCCCAGTCATAAATAGAGTTGAATCACATGCAGTTTTTGTTCTTACGAGCAAGAGTTGTTTTCTGGTAATAAAGTCACTATTGCGCTCCCATTGCCAAACACAGTGCAAATGGCACTCGCATCTGTTCCCAGGAAATACAGTGTATTGGACTGAAGCGGAGCTACTGTTCTTGTCAGTTTCCTAAGCAGAGTTAAACTAGATATGGCCAGTGTGTGTAGGAAGCACAGTTCTTTTGTTCTGAGCAAGCTCACTGTTCGGACCCCATAGGAAACACAGTAGAGTAGAAGAGTGCTCTTTTCTCAAAAGCAGAGTGTGTTTCTTGTAAGGCGAGCTAGTGTTTGTTTCCCAGTCAGAAATGGAGTTGAATCCCATGCAGTTTCTGGTCCTATGAGCAAGAGGTATTTTCTGGTAAGGAATGTCACTATTGCGCTCCCATTTCCATACACAGTGCAAATAGCACTCGCGTCTGTTCCCAGCAAGTACAGTGTATTGGACTGAAGCGGAGCTACTGTTCTTGTCAGTTTCTTAAGCAGAGATGAACTAGATATGGCCCGTGGGTGTAGGAAGCACAGTTCTTTTGTTCTGAGCAAGCACACTGTTCAGACCCCCTAGGAAACACAGTAGAGTAGAAGAGTGCTCCTTTCTCAAAAGCAGAGTGTGTTTCTTGTAAGGCGAGATAGCGTTTGTTTCCCAGTCCTAAATGGAGTTGAATCACATGCAATTTTTGGTCCTATGAGCAAGAGTTGTTTTCTGGTAAGGAAAGTCACTACTGCGCTCCCTTTGCGATACACAGTGCAAATAGCACTCGCGTCTGTTCCCAGCAAGTACAGTGTATTGGACTGAAGAGGAGCTACTATTCTTGTTCAGTTTCCTAAGCAGAGTTGAACTAGATATGGCCCATGTGTGTAGGAACCACAGTTCTTTTGTTCTGAGCAAGCTCACTGTTCGGACCCCATAGGAAACACAGTAGAGTAGAAGAGTGCTCTTTTCTCAAAAGCAGAGTGTGTTTCTTGTAAGGAGAGCTAGCGTTTGTTTCCCAGTCCTAAATGGAGTTGAATCACATGCAGTTTCTTGTCCTACAAGCAAGAGTTGTTTTCTGGTAACAAGAGTCACTATTGCGCTCCCATTGTCATACACAGGGCAAATAGCACTGGCGTCTGTTCCCAGCATATACAGTGTATTGGATTGAAGAGGATCTACTGTTCTTGTCAGTTTCCTAAGCAGAATTGTACTAGATATAGCCGTATTTGTAGGAAGCACAGTTCTTTTGTTCTGAGCAAACTCACTGTTCTGGCCCTATAGGAAACACCGTAGATTAGAAGAGTGCTCTTTTCTCAAAAGCAGAGTGTGTTTCTTGTAAGGCGATCTAGTGTTTGTTTCCCAGTCAGAAATGGAGTTGAATCCCATGCAGTTTCTGGTCCTACGAGCAAGTGGTGTTTTCTGGTAAGGAAAGTCACTATTGCGCTCCCATTTACATACACAGTGCAAAGAGCACTCGCGTCTGTTCCCAGCAAGTACAGTGTATTGGACTGAATAGGAGCTACTGTTCTTGTCAGTTTCCTAAGCAGAGTTGACTACATATGGTCCGTGTGTGTAGGAAGCACAGTTCTTTTGTTCTGAGCAAGCTCACTGTTAGGACCCCAAAATAAACACAGTAGAGTAGAACAGTGCTCTTTTCTCAAAAGCAGAGTGTGTTTCTTGTAAGGCGAGCTAGAGTTTGTTTCCCAGTCCTAAATGGAGCTGAATCACATGCAGTTTCTGGTCCTACGAGCAAGAGTTGTTTTCTGGTAAGGAAAGTCACTATTGCGCTCCCATTGCCATACACAGTGCAAATAGCACTCGCGTCTGTTCCCAGCAAGTACAGTGTATTGGACTGAAGAGGAGCTACTGTTCTTGTCAGTTTCCTAAGCAGAATTGAACTAGATATGGCCCGTGTGTGTAGGAAGCACAGTTCTTTTGTTCTGAGCAAGCTCAATGTTCGGACCCCAGAGGAAACACAGTAGAGTAGAAGAGTGCTCTTTTTCCAAAAGAAGAGTGTGTTTCTTGTAAGGCGAGCTAGCGTTAGTTTCCCAGTCCTAAATGGAGTTGAATCACATGCAGTTTCTTGTCCTACAAGCAAGAGTTGTTTTCTGGTAATAAGAGTCACTATTGCGCTCCCATTGTCATACACAGGGCAAATAGCACTGGTGTCTCTTCCCAGAATGTACAGTGTATTGCACTGAACAGGAGCTACTGTTCTTTTCAGTTTCCTAAGCAGAATTGAACTAGATATGGCAGTATTTGTTTGAAGCACAGTTCTTTTCTTCTGAGCAAGCTCACTCTTCTGGCCCTATAGGAAACACAGTAGAGTAGAAGAGTGCTCTTTTCTCAAAAGCAGAGTGTGTTTCTTGTAAGGCGAGCTTGCATTTGTTTCCCAGTCCTAAATGGAGTTGAATCACATCCTGTTTTTGGTTCTTGGAGCAAGAGTTGTTTTCTGGTAAGGAAAGTCACTATTGCACTCCCATTGCCATACACAGTGCAAATAGCACTCGCGTCTGTTCCCAGGTAGTACAGTGTATTGGACTGAAGAGGAGCTGCTGTTCTTGTCAATTTCCTAAGCAGTGTTGAACTAGATATGGCCCCTGTGTGTAGGAAGCACAGTTCTTTTGTTCTGAGCAAGCTCACTGTTCCGACCCCATAGGATACACAGTAGAGTAGAAGAGTGCTCTTTTCTCAAAAGCAGAGTGTGTTTCTTGTAAGGAGAGCTAGCGTTTGTTTCCCAGTCCTAATTGGAATTGAATCACATACAGTTTCTGGTCCTACGAGCAAGAGTTGTTTTCTGGTAAGAAGAGTCACTATTGTGCTCCCATTGTCATACAGAGTGCAAATAGCACTCGCATCTCTTCCCAGCAAGTACAGTGTATTGGACTGAAAAGGTGCTACTGTTCTTGACAGTTTCCTAAGCAGAGTTGAACTACATAAGGTCCGTGTGTGTAGGAAGCACAGTTCTTTTGTTCTGAGCAAGCTCACTGTTCGGACCCCATAGCAAACACAGTAGAGTAGAGGAGTGCTCTTTTCTCAAAAGCAGAGTGTGTTTCTTGTAAGGCGAGCTAGCATTTGTTTCCCAGTCCTAAATGGAGCTGTATCACATGCAGTTTCTGGTCCTACGAGCAAGAGTTGTTTTCTGGTAAGGAAAGTCACTGTTGCGCTCCCATTGCATAACACAGTGCCAATAGCACTCGCATCTGTTCCCAGCAAGTACAGTGTATTGGACTGAAGAGGAACTACTGCTCTTTTCAGTTTCCTAAGCAGAATTGAACTAGATATGGCAGTATTTGTATGAAGCACAGTTCTTTTGTTCTGAGCAAGCTCACTGTTCTGGCCCTATAGGAAAAACAGTAGAGTAGAAGAGTGCTCTTTTCTCAAATGCAGAGTGTGTTTCTTGTAAGGCGAGCTAGCGTTTGTTTCCCAGTCCTAAATAGAGTTGAATCACATGCAGTTTTTGGTCCTACGAGCAAGAGTTGTTTTCTGGTAATAAAGTCACTATTGCGCTCCCATTGCCAAACACAGTGCAAATGGCACTCGCATCTGTTCCCAGGAAATACAGTGTATTGGACTGAAGCGGAGCTACTGTTCTTGTCAGTTTCCTAAGCAGAGTTAAACTAGATATGGCCAGTGTGTGTAGGAAGCACAGTTCTTTTGTTCTGAGCAAGCTCACTGTTCGGACCCCATAGGAAACACAGTAGAGTAGAAGAGTGCTCTTTTCTCAAAAGCAGAGTGTGTTTCTTGTAAGGCGAGCTAGTGTTTGTTTCCCAGTCAGAAATGGAGTTGAATCCCATGCAGTTTCTGGTCCTATGAGCAAGAGGTATTTTCTGGTAAGGAATGTCACTATTGCGCTCCCATTTCCATACACAGTGCAAATAGCACTCGCGTCTGTTCCCAGCAAGTACAGTGTATTGGACTGAAGCAGAGCTACTGTTCTTGTCAGTTTCTTAAGCAGAGATGAACTAGATATGGCCCGTGTGTGTAGGAAGCACAGTTCTTTTGTTCTGAGCAAGCACACTGTTCAGACCCCCTAGGAAACACAGTAGAGTAGAAGAGTGCTCTTTTCTCAAAAGCAGAGTGTGTTTCTTGTAAGGCGAGATAGCGTTTGTTTCCCAGTTCTAAATGGAGTTGAATCACATGCAGTTTCTGGTCCTACGAGCAAGAGTTGTTTTCTGGTAATAAAGTCACTATTGTGCTCCCATTGCCATACACAGTGCAAATAGCACTCGCGTCTGTTCCCAGCAAGTACAGTGTATTGGACTGAATAGGAGCTACTGTTCTTGTCTGTTTTCTAAGCAGAGTTGAACTACATATGGCCCGTTTGTGTAGGAAGCACAGTTCTTTTGTTCTGAGCAAGCTCAATGTTCGGACCCCATAGGAAACACAGTAGAGTAGAAGAGTGCTCTTTTTTCAAAAGCAGAGTGTGTTTCTTGTAAGGCGAGCTAGCGTTTGTTTCCTAGTCCTAAAAGGAGTTGAATCACATGCAGTTTTTGGTCCTACGAGCAAGAGTTGTTTTCTGGTAATAAAGTCACTGTTGCACTCCCATTGCCATACACAGTTTAAATAGCACTCGCATCTGTTCCCAGCAAGTACAGTGTATTGGACTGAAGCGGAGCTACTGTTCTTTTCAGTTTCCTAAGCAGAGTTGAACTAGATACGGCACGTGTGTGTAGGAAGCCCAGTTCTTTTGTTCTGAGCAAGCTCACTGTTAGGACCCCATAGGATACACAATCGAGTAGAAGAGTGCTCTTTTCTCAAAAGCAGAGTGTGTTTCTTGTTACGTGAGCTAGCGTTTGTTTCCTAGTCCTAAAAGGATTTGAATCACATGCAGTTTCTTGTCCTACAAGCAAGAGTTTTTTTCTGGTAATAATAGTCACTATTGCGCTCCCATTGTCATACACAGGGCAAATAGCACTGGCGTCTGTTCCCAGAATGTACAGTGTATTGCACTGAACAGGACCTACTGTTCTTTTTAGTTTCCTAAGCAGAATTGAACTAGATATGGCAGTATTTGTATGAAGCACAGTTCTTTGTTCTGAGCAAGCTCACTGTTCTGGCCCTATAGGAAACACAGTAGAGTAGTAGAGTGCTCTTTTCTCAAAAGCAGAGTGTGTTTCTTGTAAGGCGAGCTAGCATTTGTTTCCCAGTCCTAAACGGAGTTGAATCTCATGCAGTTTCTGGTCCTACGAGCAAGAGTTGTTTTCTGGTAAGGAAAGTCACTATTGCGCTCCCATTTCCATACTCAGTGCAAATAGCACTCACGTCTGTTCCCAACAAGTACAGTGTATTGGACTGAAGAGGAGCTCCTGTTCTTGTCAGTTTCCTAAGCAGAGTTGAACTAGATATGGCCCATGTGTGTAGGAAGCACAGTTCATTTGTTCTGAGCAAGCTCACTATTCGGACCCCATAGGAAACACATTAGAGTAAAAGAGTGCTCTTTTCTCAAAAGGAAAGTGTGTTTCTTGTAACGCGAGCTAGTGTTTGTTTTCCAGTCAGAAATGGAGTTGAATCCCATGCAGTTTCTGGTCCTACGAGCAAGAGTTGTTTTCTGGTAAGAAGAGTCACTACTGCGCTCCCATTGACATACACAGGGCAAATAGCACTGGCGTCTTTTCCCAGCAAGTACAGTGTATTGGACTGAAGTGGAGCTACTGTTCTTGTCAGTTCCCTAAGCAGAGTTGAACTAGATATGGCCCCTGTGTGTAGGAAGCACAGTTCTTTGTTCTGAGCAAGCTCACAGTTCAGACCACAAGGAAAGACATTAGAGTAGAAGAGTGCTCTTTTCTCAAAAGCAGAGTGTGTTTCTTATAAGGCGAGCTAGTGTTTGTTTCCCAGTCAGAAATGGAGTTGAATCCCATGCAGTTTCTGGTCCTATGAGCAAGAGTTCTTTTCTGGTAATAATGACACTATTGCGCTCCCATTGCCATACACAGTGCAAATATCACTCGCATCTGTTCCCAGCAAGTACAGTGTATTGGACTGAAGCGGAGCTACTGTTCTTGTCAGTTTCCTAAGCAGAGTTGAACTAGATATGGCCCCTGTGTGTAGGAAGCACATTTCTTTTGTTCTGAGCAAGCTCACTATTCGGACCCCATAGGAAACACAGTAGAGTAGATGAGTGCTCTTTTCTCAAAAGCAGAGTGTGTTTCTTGTAAGGCGAACTAGTGTTTGTTTCCCAGTCAGAAATGGATTTGAATCCCATGCAGTTTCTTGTCCTATGAGTAAGAGTTGTTTTCTGATAAGAAGAGTCACTATTGTGCTCCTATTGCCATACACAGGGCAAATAGCACTCGAGTCTGTTCCCAGCTAGTACAGTGTATTGGACTGAAGAGGAGCTACCGTTCTTGTCAGTTTCCTAAGCAGAGTTGAACTAGATATGGCCCGTGTGTGTAGGAAGCACAGTTCTTTTGTTCTGAGCAAGCTCACTCTTCGGACCCCATAGGAAACACAGTAGAGTAGAAGAGTGCTCTTTTCTCAAAAGCAGAGTGTGTTTCTTGTAAGGCGAGCTAGCCTTTGTTTCCCAGTCCTACATGGAGTTGAATCACATCCAGTTTTTGGTACTACGAGCAAGAGTTGTTTTCTGGTAATAAAATCACTATTGCGCTCCCATTGCCATACACAGTGCAAATGGCACTCGCATCTGTTCCCAGCAAGTACAGTGTATTGGACTGAAGCGGAGCTACTGTTCTTGTCAGTTACCTAAGCAGAGTTGAACTAGATATGGCCCCTGTGTGTAGGAAGCACAGTTCTTTTGTTCTGAGCAAGCTCACTGTTCGGACCCCATAGGAAACACAGTAGAGTAGAAGAGTGCTCTTTTCTCAAAAGCAGAGTGTGTTTCTTGTAAGGCGAGCTAGTGTTTGTTTCCCAGTCAGAAATGGAGTTGAATCCCATGCAGTTTCTGGTCCTACGAGCAAGAGTTGTTTTCTGGTAAGGAAAGTCACTATTGCGCTCCCATTGCCATACACAGTGCAAATAGCACTCGCGTCTGTTCCCAGGAAGTACAGTGTATTGGACTGAAGCGGAGCTGCTGTTCTTGTCAATTTCCTAAGCAGAGTTGAACTAGATATGGCCCCTGTGTGTAGGAAGCACAGTTCTTTTGTTCTGAGCAAGCTCACTGTTCCGACCCCATAGGATACACAGTAGAGTAGAAGAGTGCTCTTTTCTCAAAAGCAGAGTGTGTTTCTTGTAAGGAGAGCTAGCGTTTGTTTCCCAGTCCTAATTGGAGTTGAATCACATACAGTTTCTGGTCCTACGAGCAAGAGTTGTTTTCTGGTAAGAAGAGTCACTATTGTGCTCCCATTGTCATACAGAGTGCAAATAGCACTCGCATCTGTTCCCAGCAAGTACAGTGTATTGGACTGAAAAGGTGCTACTGTTCTTGACAGTTTCCTAAGCAGAGTTGAACTACATAAGGTCCGTGTGTGTAGGAAGCACAGTTCTTTTGTTCTGAGCAAGCTCACTGTTCGGACCCCATAGCAAACACAGTAGAGTAGAGGAGTGCTCTTTTCTCAAAAGCAGAGTGTGTTTCTTGTAAGGCGAGCTAGCATTTGTTTCCCAGTCCTAAATGGAGCTGTATCACATGCAGTTTCTGGTCCTACGAGCAAGAGTTGTTTTCTGGTAAGGAAAGTCACTGTTGCGCTCCCATTGCATAACACAGTGCCAATAGCACTCGCATCTGTTCCCAGCAAGTACAGTGTATTGGACTGAAGAGGAACTACTGCTCTTTTCAGTTTCCTAAGCAGAATTGAACTAGATATGGCAGTATTTGTATGAAGCACAGTTCTTTTGTTCTGAGCAAGCTCACAGTTCTGTCCCTATAGGAAAAACAGTAGAGTAGAAGAGTGCTCTTTTCTCAAATGCAGAGTGTGTTTCTTGTAAGGCGAGCTAGCGTTTGTTTCCCAGTCCTAAATAGAGTTGAATCACATGCAGTTTTTGGTCCTACGAGCAAGAGTTGTTTTCTGGTAATAAAGTCACTATTGCGCTCCCATTGCCAAACACAGTGCAAATGGCACTCGCATCTGTTCCCAGGAAATACAGTGTATTGGACTGAAGCGGAGCTACTGTTCTTATCAGTTTCCTAAGCAGAGTTAAACTAGATATGGCCAGTGTGTGTAGGAAGCACAGTTCTTTTGTTCTGAGCAAGCTCACTGTTGGGACCCCATAGGAAACACAGTAGAGTAGAAGAGTGCTCTTTTCTCAAAAGCAGAGTGTGTTTCTTGTAAGGCGAGCTAGTGTTTGTTTCCCAGTCAGAAATGGAGTTGAATCCCATGCAGTTTCTGGTCCTATGAGCAAGAGGTATTTTCTGGTAAGGAATGTCACTATTGCGCTCCCATTTCCATACACAGTGCAAATAGCACTCGCGTCTGTTCCCAGCAAGTACAGTGTATTGGACTGAAGCGGAGCTACTGTTCTTGTCAGTTTCTTAAGCAGAGATGAACTAGATATGGCCCGTGTGTGTAGGAAGCCCAGTTCTTTTGTTCTGAGCAAGCACACTGTTCAGACCCCCTAGGAAACACAGTAGAGTAGAAGAGTGCTCTTTTCTCAAAAGCAGAGTGTGTTTCTTGTAAGGCGAGATAGCGTTTGTTTCCCAGTTCTAAATGGAGTTGAATCACATGCAGTTTCTGGTCCTACGAGCAAGAGTTGTTTTCTGGTAAGGAAAGTCACTATTGTGCTCCCATTGCCATACACAGTGCAAATAGCACTCGCGTCTGTTCCCAGCAAGTACAGTGTATTGGACTGAATAGGAGCTACTGTTCTTGTCTGTTTTCTAAGCAGAGTTGAACTACATATGGCCCGTTTGTGTAGGAAGCACAGTTCTTTTGTTCTGAGCAAGCTCAATGTTCGGACCCCATAGGAAACACAGTAGAGTAGAAGAGTGCTCTTTTTTCAAAAGCAGAGTGTGTTTCTTGTAAGGCGAGCTAGCGTTTGTTTCCCAGTCCTAAAAGGAGTTGAATCACATGCAGTTTTTGGTCCTACGAGCAAGAGTTGTTTTCTGGTAATAAAGTCACTGTTGCACTCCCATTGCCATACACAGTTTAAATAGCACTCGCATCTGTTCCCAGCAAGTACAGTGTATTGGACTGAAGCGGAGCTACTGTTCTTTTCAGTTTCCTAAGCAGAGTTGAACTAGATACGGCACGTGTGTGTAGGAAGCCCAGTTCTTTTGTTCTGAGCAAGCTCACTGTTAGGACCCCATAGGATACACAATCGAGTAGAAGAGTGCTCTTTTCTCAAAAGCAGAGTGTGTTTCTTGTTACGTGAGCTAGCGTTTGTTTCCTAGTCCTAAAAGGATTTGAATCACATGCAGTTTCTTGTCCTACAAGCAAGAGTTTTTTTCTGGTAATAAGAGTCACTATTGCGCTCCCATTGTCATACACAGGGCAAATAGCACTGGCGTCTGTTCCCAGAATGTACAGTGTATTGCACTGAACAGGACCTACTGTTCTTTTTAGTTTCCTAAGCAGAATTGAACTAGATATGGCAGTATTTGTATGAAGCACAGTTCTTTGTTCTGAGCAAGCTCACTGTTCTGGCCCTATAGGAAACACAGTAGAGTAGTAGAGTGCTCTTTTCTCAAAAGCAGAGTGTGTTTCTTGTAAGGCGAGCTAGCATTTGTTTCCCAGTCCTAAACGGAGTTGAATCTCATGCAGTTTCTGGTCCTACGAGCAAGAGTTGTTTTCTGGTAAGGAAAGTCACTATTGCGCTCCCATTTCCATACTCAGTGCAAATAGCACTCACGTCTGTTCCCAACAAGTACAGTGTATTGGACTGAAGAGGAGCTCCTGTTCTTGTCAGTTTCCTAAGCAGAGTTGAACTAGATATGGCCCATGTGTGTAGGAAGCACAGTTCATTTGTTCTGAGCAAGCTCACTATTCGGACCCCATAGGAAACACATTAGAGTAAAAGAGTGCTCTTTTCTCAAAAGGAAAGTGTGTTTCTTGTAACGCGAGCTAGTGTTTGTTTTCCAGTCAGAAATGGAGTTGAATCCCATGCAGTTTCTGGTCCTACGAGCAAGAGTTGTTTTCTGGTAAGAAGAGTCACTACTGCGCTCCCATTGACATACACAGGGCAAATAGCACTGGCGTCTTTTCCCAGCAAGTACAGTGTATTGGACTGAAGTGGAGCTACTGTTCTTGTCAGTTCCCTAAGCAGAGTTGAACTAGATATGGCCCCTGTGTGTAGGAAGCACAGTTCTTTGTTCTGAGCAAGCTCACAGTTCAGACCACAAGGAAAGACATTAGAGTAGAAGAGTGCTCTTTTCTCAAAAGCAGAGTGTGTTTCTTATAAGGCGAGCTAGTGTTTGTTTCCCAGTCAGAAATGGAGTTGAATCCCATGCAGTTTCTGGTCCTATGAGCAAGAGTTCTTTTCTGGTAATAATGACACTATTGCGCTCCCATTGCCATACACAGTGCAAATATCACTCGCATCTGTTCCCAGCAAGTACAGTGTATTGGACTGTAGCGGAGCTACTGTTCTTGTCAGTTTCCTAAGCAGAGTTGAACTAGATATGGCCCGTGTGTGTAGGAAGCACAGTTCTTTTGTTCTGAGCAAGCTCACTGTTCGGACCCCATAGGAAACACAGTAGTGTAGAAGAGTGCTCTTTTCTCAAAAGCAGAGTGTGTTTCTTGTAATGAGAGCTACTGTATGTTTCCCAGTCAGAAATGGAGTTGCATCCCATGCAGTTTCTGGTCCTACGAGCAAGAGGTGTTTTCTGGTAAGGAAAGTCACTATTGCGCTCCCATTTCCATACACAGTGCAAATAGCACTCGCGTCTGTTCCCAGCAAGTACAGTGTATTGGACTGAAGTGGAGCTACTGTTCTTGTCAGTTTCCTAAGCAGAGATGAACTAGATATGGCCCGTGGGTGTAGGAAGCACAGTTCTTTTGTTCTGAGCAAGCTCACTGTTCAGACCCCCTAGAAAACACAGTAGAGTAGAAGAGTGCTCTTTTCCCAAAAGCAGAGTGTGTTTTTTGTAAGGCGAGATAGCGTTTGTTTAAGAGCCCTAAATGGATTTGAATTACATGCAGTTTTTTGTCCTACGACCAAGAGTTGTTTTCTGGTAAGGAAAGTCACTATTGTGCTCCCATTTACATACACTGTGCAAATAGCACTCGCATCTGTTCCCAGCAAGTACAGTGTATTGGACTGAAGCGGAGCTACTGTTCTTGTCAGTTTCCTAAGCAGAGTTGAACTAGATATGGCCCCTGTGTGTAGGAAGCACATTTCTTTTGTTCTGAGCAAGCTCACTATTCGGACCCCATAGGAAACACAGTAGAGTAGATGAGTGCTCTTTTCTCAAAAGCAGAGTGTGTTTCTTGTAAGGCGAGCTAGTGTTTGTTTCCCAGTCAGAAATGGATTTGAATCCCATGCAGTTTCTTGTCCTATGAGTAAGAGTTGTTTTCTGATAAGAAGAGTCACTATTGTGCTCCTATTGCCATACACAGGGCAAATAGCACTCGAGTCTGTTCCCAGCTAGTACAGTGTATTGGACTGAAGAGGAGCTACCGTTCTTGTCAGTTTCCTAAGCAGAGTTGAACTAGATATGGCCCGTGTGTGTAGGAAGCACAGTTCTTTTGTTCTGAGCAAGCTCACTCTTCGGACCCCATAGGAAACACAGTAGAGTAGAAGAGTGCTCTTTTGTCAAAAGCAGAGTGTGTTTCTTGTAAGGCGAGCTAGCCTTTGTTTCCCAGTCCTACATGGAGTTGAATCACATCCAGTTTTTGGTACTACGAGCAAGAGTTGTTTTCTGGTAATAAAATCACTATTGCGCTCCCATTGCCATACACAGTGCAAATGGCACTCGCATCTGTTCCCAGCAAGTACAGTGTATTGGACTGAAGCGGAGCTACTGTTCTTGTCAGTTACCTAAGCAGAGTTGAACTAGATATGGCCCGTGTGTGTAGGAAGCACAGTTCTTTTGTTCTGAGCAAGCTCACTGTTCGGACCCCATAGGAAACACAGTAGAGTAGAAGAGTGCTCTTTTCTCAAAAGCAGAGTGTGTTTCTTGTAAGGCGAGCTAGTGTTTGTTTCCCAGTCAGAAATGGAGTTGAATCCCATGCAGTTTCTGGTCCTACGAGCAAGAGTTGTTTTCTGGTAAGGAAAGTCACTATTGCGCTCCCATTGCCATACACAGTGCAAATAGCACTCGCGTCTGTTCCCAGGAAGTACAGTGTATTGGACTGAAGCGGAGCTACTGTTCTTGTCAGTTTCCTAAGCAGAGATGAACTAGATATGGCCCGTGTGTGTAGGAAGCACAGTACTTGTGTTCTGAGCAAGCTCACTCTCTGGCCCTATAAGAAACACAGTACAGTAGAAGAGTGCTCTTTTCTCAAAAGCAGAGTGTGTTTCTTGTAAGGCGAGCTAGCATTTGTTTCCCAGTCCTAAATGGAGTTGAATCACATGCAGTTTTTGGTCCTACGAGCAAGAGTTGTTTCCTGGTAATAAAGTCACTATTGTGCTCCCATTGCCATACACAGTGCAAATAGCACTCGCGTCTGTTCCCAGCAAGTACAGTGTATTGGATTGAAGAGGAGCTACCGTTCTTGTCAGTTTCCTAAGCAGAGTTAAACAAGATATGGCCCGTGTGTGTAGGAAGCACAGTTCATTTGTTCTGAGCAAGCTCCCTGTTAGGACCCCATGGGAAACACAGTAGAGTAGAAGAAGAGTGCTCTTTTCTCAAAAGCAGAGTGTGTTTCTTGTAAGGCGAGCTAGTGTTTGTTTCCCAGTCAGAAATGGAGTTGAATCCCATGCAGTTTCTGGTCCTATGAGCAAGAGGTGTTTTCTGATAAGAAGAGTCACTATTGCGTTCCTATTGCCATACACAGTGCAAATAGCACTCGCGTCTGTTCCCAGCTAGTACAGTGTATTGGACTGAAGAGGAGCTACCATTCTTGTCAGTTTCCTAAGCAGAGTTGAACTAGATATGGCCCGTGTGTGTAAAAAGCACAGTTCTTTTGTTCTGAGCAAGCTCACTCTTCGGACCCCATAGGAAACATTGTAGAGTAGAAGAGTGCTCTTTTCTCAAAAGCAGAGTGTGTTTCTTGTAAGGCAAGCTAGCGTTTGTTTCCCAGTCCTAAATGGAGTTGAATCACATCCTGTTTTTGGTACTTGGAGCAAGAGTTGTTTTCTGGTAAGGAAAGTCACTATTGCACGCCCATTGCCATACACAGTGCAAATAGCACTCCCGTCTGTTCCCAGCAAGTACAGTGTATTGGACTGAAGAGGAGCTACTGTTCTTGTCAGTTTCCTAAGCAGAGTTGAACTAGATATGGCCCGTGTGTGTAGGAAGCACAGTTCTTTTGTTCTGAGCAAGCTCAATGTTCGGACCCCATAGGAAACACAGTAGAGTAGAAGACTGCTCTTTTCTCAAAAGCAGAGTGTGTTTCTTGTAAGGCCAGCAAGCGTTTGTTTTCCAGTCCTAAATGGAGTTGAATCACATGCAGTTTTTGGTCCTACGAGCAAGAGTTGTTTTCTGGTAATAAAGTCACTGTTGTGCTCCCATTGCCATACACAGTGTAAATAGCACTCGCATCTTCCCAGGAAGTACAGTGTATTGGACTGAAGCGGAGCTACTGTTCTTGTCAGTTTCCGAAGCAGAGTTGAACTAGATATGGCCCCTGTGTGTAGGAAGCACAGTTCTTTTGTTCTGAGCAAGCTCACTATTCGGACCCCATAGGAAACACAGTAGAGTAGATGAGTGCTCTTTTCTCAAAAGCAGAGTGTGTTTCTTGTAAGGCGAGCTAGTGTTTGTTTCCCAGTCAGAAATGGATTTGAATCCCATGCAGTTTCTTGTCCTATGAGTAAGAGTTGTTTTCTGATAAGAAGAGTCACTATTGTGCTCCTATTGCCATACACAGGGCAAATAGCACTCGAGTCTGTTCCCAGCTAGTACAGTGTATTGGACTGAAGAGGAGCTACCGTTCTTGTCAGTTTCCTAAGCAGAGTTGAACTAGATATGGCCCGTGTGTGTAGGAAGCACAGTTCTTTTGTTCTGAGCAAGCTCACTCTTCGGACCCCATAGGAAACACAGTAGAGTAGAAGAGTGCTCTTTTCTCAAAAGCAGAGTGTGTTTCTTGTAAGGCGAGCTAGCCTTTGTTTCCCAGTCCTACATGGAGTTGAATCACATCCAGTTTTTGGTACTACGAGCAAGAGTTGTTTTCTGGTAATAAAATCACTATTGCGCTCCCATTGCCATACACAGTGCAAATGGCACTCGCATCTGTTCCCAGCAAGTACAGTGTATTGGACTGAAGCGGAGCTACTGTTCTTGTCAGTTACCTAAGCAGAGTTGAACTAGATATGGCCCGTGTGTGTAGGAAGCACAGTTCTTTTGTTCTGAGCAAGCTCACTGTTCGGACCCCATAGGAAACACAGTAGAGTAGAAGAGTGCTCTTTTCTCAAAAGCAGAGTGTGTTTCTTGTAAGGCGAGCTAGTGTTTGTTTCCCAGTCAGAAATGGAGTGGAATCCCATGCAGTTTCTGGTCCTACGAGCAAGAGTTGTTTTCTGGTAAGGAAAGTCACTATTGCGCTCCCATTGCCATACACAGTGCAAATAGCACTCGCGTCTGTTCCCAGGAAGTACAGTGTATTGGACTGAAGCGGAGCTACTGTTCTTGTCAGTTTCCTAAGCAGAGATGAACTAGATATGGCCCGTGTGTGTAGGAAGCACAGTACTTGTGTTCTGAGCAAGCTCACTCTCTGGCCCTATAAGAAACACAGTACAGTAGAAGAGTGCTCTTTTCTCAAAAGCAGAGTGTGTTTCTTGTAAGGCGAGCTAGTGTTTGTTTCCCAGTCAGAAATGGAGTTGAATCCCATGCAGTTTCTGGTCCTATGAGCAAGAGGTGTTTTCTGATAAGAAGAGTCACTATTGCGCTCCTATTGCCATACACAGTGCAAATAGCACTCGCGTCTGTTCCCAGCTAGTACAGAGTATTGGACTGAAGAGGAGCTACCATTCTTGTCAGTTTCCTAAGCAGAGTAGAACTAGATATGGCCCGTGTGTGTAAAAAGCACAGTTCTTTTGTTCTGAGCAAGCTCACTCTTCGGACCCCATAGGAAACACAGTAGAGTAGAAGAGTGCTCTTTTCTCAAAAGCAGAGTGTGTTTCTTGTAAGGCAAGCTAGCGTTTGTTTCCCAGTCCTAAATGGAGTTGAATCACATCCTGTTTTTGGTACTTGGAGCAAGAGTTGTTTTCTGGTAAGGAAAGTCACTATTGCACTCCCATTGCCATACACAGTGCAAATAGCACTCCCGTCTGTTCCCAGGAAGTACAGTGTATTGGACTGAAGAGGAGCTGCTGTTCTTGTCAATTTCCTAAGCAGAGTTGAACTAGATATGGCCCCTGTGTGTAGGTAGCACAGTTCTTTTGTTCTGAGCAAGCTCACTGTTCGGACACCATAGGAAACACAGTAGAGTAGAAGAGTGCTCTTTTCTCAGAGCAGAGTGTGTTTCTTGTAAGGCGAGCTAGCATTTGTTTCCCAGTCCTAAATGGAGCTGTATCACATGCAGTTTTTGGTTTTACGAGCAAGAGTTGTTTTCTGGTAATAAAGTCACTGTTGTACTCCCATTGCCATACACAGTGTAAATAGCACTCGCATCTGTTCCCAGCATGTACAGTGTATTGGACTGAAGCGGAGCTACTGTTCTTGTAAGTTTCCGAAGCAGAGTTGAACTAGATATGGCCCCTGTGTGTAGGAAGCACAGTTCTTTTGTTCTGAGCAAGCTCACTGTTCGGACACCATAGGAAACACAGTAGAGTAGAAGAGTGCTCTTTTCTCAGAGCAGAGTGTGTTTCTTGTAAGGCGAGCTAGCATTTGTTTCCCAGTCCTAAATGGAGCTGTATCACATGCAGTTTTTGGTTTTACGAGCAAGATTTGTTTTCTGGTAATAATGTCACTGTTGTACTCCCATTGCCATACACAGTGTAAATAGCACTCGCATCTGTTCCCAGCATGTACAGTGTATTGGACTGAAGCGGAGCTACTGTTCTTGTCAGTTTCCAAAGCAGAGTTGAACTAGATATGGCCCCTGTGTGTAGGAATCACAGTTCTTTTGTTCTGAGCAAGCTCACTATTCGGACACCATAGGAAACACAGTAGAGTAGAAGAGTGCTCTTTTCTCAAAAGCAGAGTGTGTTTCTTGTAAGGCGAGCTAGTGATTGTTTCCCAGTCAGAAATGGAGTTGAATCCCATGCAGTTTCTTGTCCTATGAGTAAGAGTTGTTTTCTGATAAGAAGAGTCACTATTGTGCTCCTATTGCCATACACAGGGCAAATAGCACTCGAGTCTGTTCCCAGCTAGTACAGTGTATTGGACTGAAGAGGAGCTACCGTTCTTGTCAGTTTCCTAAGCAGAGTTGAACTAGATATGGCCCGTGTGTGTAGGAAGCACAGTTCTTTTGTTCTGAGCAAGCTCACTGTTTGGACCCCATAGGAAACACAGTAGAGTAGAAGAGTGCTCTTTTCTCAAAAGCAGAGTGTGTTTCTTGTAAGGCGAGCTAGCCTTTGTTTCCCAGTCCTAAATGGAGTTGAATCACATCCAGTTTTTGGTACTACGAGCAAGAGTTGTTTTCTGGTAATAAAGTCACTATTGCGCTCCCATTGCCATACACAGTGCAATTAGCACGCGCATCTGTTCCCAGCAAGTACAGTGTATTGGACTGAAGTAGAGCTACTGTTCTTGTCAGTTACCTAAGCAGAGTTGAACTAGATATGGCCCGTGTGTGTAGGAAGCACAGTTCTTTTGTTCTGAGCAAGCTCACTGTTCGGACCCCATAGGAAACACAGTAGAGTAGAAGAGTGCTCTTTTCTCAAAAGCAGAGTGTGTTTCTTGTAAGGCGAGCTAGTGTTTGTTTCCCAGTCAGAAATGGAGTTGAATCCCATGCAGTTTCTGGTCCTACGAGCAAGAGTTGTTTTCTGGTAAGGAAAGTCACTATTGCGCTCCCATTGCCATACACAGTGCAAATAGCACTCGTGTCTGTTCCCAGGAAATACAGTGTATTGGACTGAAGCGGAGCTACTGTTCTTGTCAGTTTCTTAAGCAGAGATGAACTAGATATGGCCCGTGTGTGTAGGAAGCACAGTACTTGTCTTCTGAGCAAGCTCACTCTTCTGGCCCTATAAGAAACACAGTACAGTAGAAGAGTGCTCTTTTCTCAAAAGCAGAGTGTGTTTCTTGTAAGGCGAGCTAGCATTTGTTTCCCAGTCCTAAATGGAGTTGAATCACATGCAGTTTTTGGTCCTACGAGCAAGAATTGTTTCCTGGTAATAAAGTCACTATTGTGTTCCCATTGCCATACACAGTGCAAATAGCACTCGCGTCTGTTCCCAGCTAGTACAGTGTATTGGACTGAAGAGGAGCTACCGTTCTTGTCAGTTTCCTAAGCAGAGTTGAACTAGATATGGCCCGTGTGTGTTAAAACACAGTTCTTTTGTTCTGAGCAAGCTCACTCTTCGGACCCCATAGGAAACACAGTAGAGTAGAAGAGTGCTCTTTTCTCAAAAGCAGAGTGTGTTTCTTGTAAGGCAAGCTAGCGTTTGTTTCCCAGTCCTAAATGGAGTTGAATCACATCCTGTTTTTGGTACTTGGAGAGAGTTGTTTTCTGGTAAGGAAAGTCACTATTGCACTCCCATTGCCATACACAGTGCAAATAGCACTCCCGTCTGTTCCCAGGAAGTACAGTGTATTGGACTGAAGAGGAGCTGCTGTTCTTGTCAATTTCCTAAGCAGAGTTGAACTAGATATGGCCCCTGTGTAGGAAGCACAGTTCTTTTGTTCTGAGCAAGCTCACTGTTCTGACACCATAGGATACACAGTAGAGTAGAAGAGTGCTCTTTTCTCAAAAGCAGAGTGTGTTTCTTGTAAGGAGAGCTAGCGTTTGTTTCCCAGTCCTAAATGGAGTTGAATCACATACAGTTTCTGGTCCTACGAGCAAGAGTTGTTTTCTGGTAAGAAGAGTCACTACTGTTCTCCCATTGTCATACAGAGTGCAAATAGCACTCGTGTCTGTTGCCAGCAAGTACAGTGTATTGGACTGAAAAGGAGCTCCTATTCTTGTCAGTTTCCTAAGCAGAGTTGAACTACATATGGTCCGTGTGTGTAGGAAGCATAGTTCTTTTGTTCTGAGCAAGCTCACTGTTCGGACCCCATAGGAAACACAGTAGAGTAGAAGAGTGCTCTTTTCTCAGAGCAGAGTGTGTTTCTTGTAAGGCAAGCTAACATTTGTTTCCCAGTCCTAAATGGAGCTGTATCACATGCAGTTTTTGGTCCTACGAGCAAGAGTTGTTTTCTGGTAAGAAGAGTCACTGTTGTACTCCCATTGCCATACACAGTGTAAATAGCACTCGCATCTGTTCCCAGCAAGTACAGTGTATTGGACTGAAGCGGAGCTACTGTTCTTGTCAGTTTCCTAAGCAGAGTTGAACTAGATATGGCCCCTGTGTGTAGGAAGCACAGTTCTTTTGTTCTGAGCAAGCTCACTATTCGGACCCCATAGGAAACACAGTAGAGTAGAAGAGTGCTCTTTTCTCAAAAGCAGAGTGTGTTTCTTGTAAGGCGAGCTAGTGTTTGTTTCCCAGTCAGAAATGGAGTTGAATCCCATGCAGTTTATTGTCCTATGAGTAAGAGTTGTTTTCTGATAAGAAGAGTCACTATTGTGCTCCTATTTCCATACACAGGGCAAATAGCACTCGAGTCTGTTCCCAGCTAGTACAGTGTATTGGACTGACGAGGAGCTACCTTTCTTGTCAGTTTCCTAAGCAGAGTTGAACTAGATATGGCCCGTGTGTGTAGGAAGCACAATTCTTTTGTTCTGAGCAAGCTCACTGTTTGGACCCCATAGGAAACACAGTAGAGTAGAAGAGTGCTCTTTTCTCAAAAGCAGAGTTTGTTTCTTGTAAGGCGAGATAGCGTTTGTTTCCCAGTCCTAAATGGACTTGAATCACATGCAGTTTTTTGTCCTACGACCAAGAGTTGTTTTGTGGTAAGGAAAGTCACTATTGCGCTCCCATTTACATACACACTGCAAATAGCACTCGCGTCTGTACCCAGCAAGTACAGTGTATTGGACTGAAGCGGAGCTACTGTTCTTGTCAGTTTCCTAAGCAGAGTTGAACTAGATATGGCCCGTGTGTGTAGGAAGAACAGTTCTTTTGTTCTGAGCAAGCTCACTGTTCGGACCCCATAGGAAATACAGTAGAGTAGAAGAAGAGTGCTCTTTTCTCAAAAGCAGAGTGTGTTTCTTGTAAGGCGAGCTAGTGTTTGTTTCCCAGTCAGAAATGGAGTTGAATCCCATGCAGTTTCTGGTCCTATGAGCAAGAGGTGTTTTCTGATAAGAAGAGTCACTATTGCGCTCCTATTGCCATACACAGTGCAAATAGCACTCGAGTCTGTTCCCAGCTAGTACAGTGTATTAGACTGAAGAGGAGCTACCGTTCTTGTCAGTTTCCTAAGCAGAGTTGAACTAGATATGGCCCGTGTGTGTAGGAAGCACAGTTCTTTTGTTCTGAGCAAGCTCACTCTTCGGACCCCATAGGAAACACAGTAGAGTAGAAGAGTGCTCTTTTCTCAAAAGCAGAGTGTGTTTCTTGTAAGGCAAGCTAGCGTTTGTTTCCCAGTCCTAAATGGAGTTGAATCACATCCTGTTTTTGGTACTTGGAGCAAGAGTTGTTTTCTGGTAAGGAAAGTCACTATTGCACTCCCATTGCCATACACAGTGCAAATAGCACTCGCGTCTGTTCCCAGGAAGTACAGTGTATTGGACTGAAGAGGAGCTGCTGTTCTTTCAATTTCCTAAGTAGAGTTGAACTAGATATGGCCCCTGTGTGTAGGAAGCACAGTTCTTTTGTTCTGAGCAAGCTCACTGTTCCGACCCCATAGGATACACAGTAGAGTAGAAGAGTGCTCTTTTCTCAAAAGCAGAGTGTGTTTCTTGTAAGGAGAGCTAGCGTTTGTTTCCCAGTCCTAAATGGAGTTGAATCACATACAGTTTCTGGTCCTACGAGCAAGAGTTGTTTTCTGGTAAGAAGAGTCACTATTGTGCTCCCATTATCATACAGAGTGCAAATAGCACTCGCGTCTGTTCCCAGCAAGTACAGTGTATTGGACTGAAAAGGAGCTACTGTTCTTGTCAGTTTCCTAAGCAGAGTTGAACTACATATGGTCCGTGTGTGTAGGAAGCACAGTTCTTTTGTTCTGAGCAAGCTCACTGTTCGTTCCCCATAGGATACACAGTCGAGTAGAAGAGTGCTCTTTTCTCAAAAGCAGAGTGTGTTTCTTGTTAGGCGAGCTAGCGTTTGTTTCCCAGTCCTACATGGAGTTGAATCACATGCAGATTCTTGTCCTACGAGCAAGAGTTGTTTTCTGGTAAGAAGAGTCACTATTGCGCTCCCATTGTCATACACAGGGCAAATAGCACTGGCGTCTCTTCCCAGCATGTACAGTGTATTGGACTGAACAGGAGCTACTGTTCTTTTCAGTTTCCTAAGCAGAATTGAACTAGACATGGCAGTATTTGTAGGAAGCACAGTTCTTTTGTTCTGAGCAAGCTCACTCTTCTGGCCCTATAAGAAACACAGTACAGTAGAAGAGTGATCTTTTCTCAAAAGCAGAGTGTGTTTCTTGTAAGGCGAGCTAGAGTTTGTTTCCCAGTCAGAAATGGAGTTGAATCCCATGCAGTTTCTGGTCCTACGAGCAAGAGTTGTTTTCTGGTAAGGAAAGTCACTATTGCGCTCCCATTTCCATACACAGTGCAAATAGCACTCGCGTCTGTTCCCAGCAAGTACAGTGTATTGGACTGAAGCGTAGCTACTGTTCTTGTCAGTTTACTAAGCAGAGTTGAACTAGATATGGCCCCTGTGTGTAGGAAGCACAGTTCTTTTGTTCTGAACAAGCTCACTATTCGGACCCCATAGGAAACACAGTAGAGTAGAAGAGTGCTCTTTTCTCAAAATCAGAGAGTCTTTCTTGTAAGGCGAGCTAGTGTTTGTTTCCCAGTCAGAAATGGAGTTGAATCCCATGCAATTTCTGGTCCTATGAGCAAGAGTTGTTTTCTGATAAGAAGAGACACTATTGTGCTCCTATTGCCATACAAAGTGCAAATAGCACTGGCGTCTGTTCCCATCAAGTACAGTGTATTGGACTGAATAGGAGCTACTGTTCTTGTCAGTTTCCTAAGCAGAGTTGAACTACATATGGTCCGTGTGTGTAGGAAGCACAGTTCTTTTGTTCTGAGCAAGCTCACTGTTCGGACCCCATAGGAAACACAGTAGAGTAGAAGAGTGCTCTTTTCTCAAAAGCAGAGTGTGTTTCTTGTAAGGCGAGCTAGTGTTTGTTTCCCAGTCAGAAATGGAGTTGAATCCCATGCAGTTTCTGGTCCTATGAGCAAGAGTTGTTTTCTGATAAGAAGAGACACTATTGTGCTCCTATTGCCATACACAGTGCAAATAGCACTGGCGTCTGTTCCCAGCAAGTACAGTGTATTGGACTGAAGCGGAGCTACTGTTCTTGTCAGTTTCCTAAGCAGAGTTGAACTAGATATGGCCCGTGTGTGTAGGAAGCACATTTCTTTTGTTCTGAGCAAGCTCAATGTTCGGACCCCATAGGAAACACAGTAGAGTAGAAGAGTGCTCTTTTCTCAAAAGCAGAGTGTGTTTCTTGTAAGGCGAGCTAGCGTTTGTTTCCCAGTCCTAAATGGAGTTGAATCACATGCAGATTCTTGTCCTACGAGCAAGAGTTGTTTTCTGGTAAGAAGAGTCACTATTGCACTCCCCTTGTCATACACAGGGCAAATAGCTCTGGCATCTGTTCACAGCATGTACAGTGTATTGGACTGAACAGGGGCTACTGTTCTTTTCAGTTTCCTAAGCAGAATTGAACTAGATATGGCAGTATTTGTATGCAGCACAGTTCTTTTGTTCTGAGCAAGCTCACTGTTCTGGCACTATAGGAAACACAGTAGAGTAGAAGAGTGCTCTTTTCTCAAAAGCAGAGTGTGTTTCTTGTTACGTGAGCTAGCGTTTGTTTCCCAGTCCTACATGGAGTAGAATCACATGCAGTTTCTGGTCCTAAAAGCAAGAGTTGTTTTCTGGTAATAAGAGTCACTATTGCTCTCCCATTGTCATACACAGGGCAAATAGCACTGGCGTCTGTACCCAGAATGTACAGTGTATTGCACTGAACATGAGCTACTGTTCTTTTCAGTTTCCTAAGCAGAATTGAACTAGATATGGCAGTATTTGTATGAAGCACAGTTCTTTTGTTCTGAGCAATCTCACTGTTCTGGCCCTATAGGAAACACAGTAGAGTAGAAGAGTGCTCTTTTCTCAAAAGCAGAGTGTGTTTCTTGTAAGGCGAGCTTGCATTTGTTTCCCAGTCCTAAATGGAGTTGAATCACATCCTGTTTTTGGTACTTGGAGCAAGAGTTGTTTTCTGGTAAGGAAAGTCACTATTGCACTCCCATTGCCATACACAGTGCAAATAGCACTCCCGTCTGTTCCCAGGAAGTACAGTGTATTGGACTGAAGAGGAGCTGCTGTTCTTGTCAATTTCCTAAGCAGAGTTGAACTAGATATGGCCCCTGTGTGTAGGAAGCACAGTTCTTTTGTTCTGAGCAAGCTCACTGTTCCGACCCCATAGGATACACAGTAGAGTAGAAGAGTGCTCTTTTCTCAAAAGCAGAGTTTGTTTCTTGTAAGGAGAGCTAGCGTTTGTTTCCCAGTCCTAAATGGAGTTGAATCACATACAGTTTCTGGTCCTGCGAGCAAGAGTTGTTTTCTGGTAAGAAGAGTCACTATTGTGCTCCCATTGTCATACAGAGTGCAAATAGCACTCGCGTCTGTTCCCAGCAAGTACAGTGTATTGGACTGAAAAGGAGCTACTGTTCTTGTCAGTTTCCTAAGCAGAGTTGAACTACATATGGTCCGTGTGTGTAGGAAGCATAGTTCTTTTGTTTTGAGCAAGCTCACTGTTCGGACCCCATAGCAAACACAGTAGAGTAGAGGAGTGCTCTTTTCTCAAAAGCATAGTGTTTTTCTTGTAAGGCGAGCTAGCATTTGTTTCCCAGTCCTAAATGGAGCTGTATCACATGCAGTTTCGGGTCCTACGAGCAAGAGTTGTTTTCTGGTAAGGAAAGTCACTGTTGCGCTCCCATTGCATAACACAGTGCCAATAGCACTCGCGTCTGTTCCCAGCAAGTACAGTGTATTGGACTGAAGAGGAGCTACTGTTCTTGTCAGTTTCCTAAGCAGAGTTGAACTAGATATGGCCCGTGTGTGTAGGAAGCACAGTTCTTTTGTTCTGAGCAAGCTCAATGTTCGGACCCCATAGGAAACACAGTAGAGTAGAAGACTGCTCTTTTCTCAAAAGCAGAGTGTGTTTCTTGTAAGGCCAGCAAGCGTTTGTTTTCCAGTCCTAAATGGAGTTGAATCACATGCAGTTTTTGGTCCTACGAGCAAGAGTTGTTTTCTGGTAATAAAGTCACTGTTGTGCTCCCATTGCCATACACAGTGTAAATAGCACTCGCATCTTCCCAGGAAGTACAGTATATTGGACTGAAGCGGAGCTACTGTTCTTGTCAGTTTCCGAAGCAGAGTTGAACTAGATATGGCCCCTGTGTGTAGGAAGCACAGTTCTTTTGTTCTGAGCAAGCTCACTATTCGGACCCCATAGGAAACACAGTAGAGTAGATGAGTGCTCTTTTCTCAAAAGCAGAGTGTGTTTCTTGTAAGGTGAGCTAGTGTTTGTTTCCCAGTCAGAAATGGATTTGAGTCCCATGCAGTTTCTTGTCCTATGAGTAAGAGTTGTTTTCTGATAAGAAGAGTCACTATTGTGCTCCTATTGCCATACACAGGGCAAATAGCACTCGAGTCTGTTCCCAGCTAGTACAGTGTATTGGACTGAAGAGGAGCTACCGTTCTTGTCAGTTTCCTAAGCAGAGTTGAACTAGATATGGCCCGTGTGTGTAGGAAGCACAGTACTTGTGTTCTGAGCAAGCTCACTCTTCTGGCCCTATAAGAAACACAGTACAGTAGAAGAGTGCTCTTTTCTCAAAAGCAGAGTGTGTTTCTTGTAAGGCGAGCTAGCATTTGTTTCCCAGTCCTAAATGGAGTTGAATCACATGCAGTTTTTGGTCCTACGAGCAAGAGTTGTTTCCTGGTAATAAAGTCACTATTGTGCTCCCATTGCCATACACAGTGCAAATAGCACTCGCGTCTGTTCCCAGCAAGTACAGTGTATTGGATTGAAGAGGAGCTACCGTTCTTGTCAGTTTCCTAAGCAGAGTTGAACTAGATATGGCCCGTGTGTGTAGGAAGCACATTTCTTTTGTTCTGAGCAAGCTCCCTGTTAGGACCCCATAGGAAACACAGTAGAGTAGAAGAAGAATGGTCTTTTCTCAAAAGCAGAGTGTGTTTCTTGTAAGGCGAGCTAGTGTTTGTTTCCCAGTCAGAAATGGAGTTGAATCCCATGCAGTTTCTGGTCCTATGAGCAAGAGGTGTTTTCTGATAAGAAGAGTCACTATTGCGCTCCTAATGCCATACACAGTGCAAATAGCACTCGCGTCTGTTCCCAGCTAGTACAGTGTATTGGACTGAAGAGGAGCTCCTGTTCTTGTCAGTTTCCTAAGCAGAGTTGAACTAGATATGGCCCATGTGTGTAGGAAGCACAGTTCATTTGTTCTGAGCAAGCTCACTATTCGGACCCCATAGGAAACACATTAGAGTAAAAGAGTGCTCTTTTCTCAAAAGGAAAGTGTGTTTCTTGTAACGCGAGCTAGTGTTTGTTTTCCAGTCAGAAATGGAGTTGAATCCCATGCAGTTTCTGGTCCTACGAGCAAGAGTTGTTTTCTGGTAAGAAGAGTCACTACTGCGCTCCCATTGACATACACAGGGCAAATAGCACTGGCGTCTTTTCCCAGCAAGTACAGTGTATTGGACTGAAGTGGAGCTACTGTTCTTGTCAGTTCCCTAAGCAGAGTTGAACTAGATATGGCCCCTGTGTGTAGGAAGCACAGTTCTTTGTTCTGAGCAAGCTCACAGTTCAGACCACAAGGAAAGACATTAGAGTAGAAGAGTGCTCTTTTCTCAAAAGCAGAGTGTGTTTCTTATAAGGCGAGCTAGTGTTTGTTTCCCAGTCAGAAATGGAGTTGAATCCCATGCAGTTTCTGGTCCTATGAGCAAGAGTTCTTTTCTGGTAATAATGACACTATTGCGCTCCCATTGCCATACACAGTGCAAATATCACTCGCATCTGTTCCCAGCAAGTACAGTGTATTGGACTGTAGCGGAGCTACTGTTCTTGTCAGTTTCCTAAGCAGAGTTGAACTAGATATGGCCCCTGTGTGTAGGAAGCACAGTTCTTTTGTTCTGAGCAAGCTCACTGTTCGGACCCCATAGGAAACACAGTAGTGTAGAAGAGTGCTCTTTTCTCAAAAGCAGAGTGTGTTTCTTGTAATGAGAGCTACTGTATGTTTCCCAGTCAGAAATGGAGTTGCATCCCATGCAGTTTCTGGTCCTACGAGCAAGAGGTGTTTTCTGGTAAGGAAAGTCACTATTGCGCTCCCATTTCCATACACAGTGCAAATAGCACTCGCGTCTGTTCCCAGCAAGTACAGTGTATTGGACTGAAGTGGAGCTACTGTTCTTGTCAGTTTCCTAAGCAGAGATGAACTAGATATGGCCCGTGGGTGTAGGAAGCACAGTTCTTTTGTTCTGAGCAAGCTCACTGTTCAGACCCCCTAGAAAACACAGTAGAGTAGAAGAGTGCTCTTTTCCCAAAAGCAGAGTGTGTTTTTTGTAAGGCGAGATAGCGTTTGTTTCCCAGCCCTAAATGGATTTGAATTACATGCAGTTTTTTGTCCTACGACCAAGAGTTGTTTTCTGGTAAGGAAAGTCACTATTGTGCTCCCATTTACATACACAGTGCAAATAGCACTCGCATCTGTTCCCAGCAAGTACAGTGTATTGGACTGAAGCGGAGCTACTGTTCTTGTCAGTTTCCTAAGCAGAGTTGAACTAGATATGGCCCCTGTGTGTAGGAAGCACATTTCTTTTGTTCTGAGCAAGCTCACTATTCGGACCCCATAGGAAACACAGTAGAGTAGATGAGTGCTCTTTTCTCAAAAGCAGAGTGTGTTTCTTGTAAGGCGAGCTAGTGTTTGTTTCCCAGTCAGAAATGGATTTGAATCCCATGCAGTTTCTTGTCCTATGAGTAAGAGTTGTTTTCTGATAAGAAGAGTCACTATTGTGCTCCTATTGCCATACACAGGGCAAATAGCACTCGCATCTGTTCCCAGCTAGTACAGTGTATTGGACTGAAGAGGAGCTACCGTTCTTGTCAGTTTCCTAAGCAGAGTTGAACTAGATATGGCCCGTGTGTGTAGGAAGCACAGTTCTTTTGTTCTGAGCAAGCTCACTCTTCGGACCCCATAGGAAACACAGTAGAGTAGAAGAGTGCTCTTTTCTCAAAAGCAGAGTGTGTTTCTTGTAAGGCGAGCTAGCCTTTGTTTCCCAGTCCTACATGGAGTTGAATCACATCCAGTTTTTGGTACTACGAGCAAGAGTTGTTTTCTGGTAATAAAATCACTATTGCGCTCCCATTGCCATACACAGTGCAAATGGCACTCGCATCTGTTCCCAGCAAGTACAGTGTATTGGACTGAAGCGGAGCTACTGTTCTTGTCAGTTACCTAAGCAGAGTTGAACTAGATATGGCCCGTGTGTGTAGGAAGCACAGTTCTTTTGTTCTGAGCAAGCTCACTGTTCGGACCCCATAGGAAACACAGTAGAGTAGAAGAGTGCTCTTTTCTCAAAAGCAGAGTGTGTTTCTTGTAAGGCGAGCTAGTGTTTGTTTCCCAGTCAGAAATGGAGTTGAATCCCATGCAGTTTCTGGTCCTACGAGCAAGAGTTGTTTTCTGGTAAGGAAAGTCACTATTGCGCTCCCATTGCCATACACAGTGCAAATAGCACTCGCGTCTGTTCCCAGGAAGTACAGTGTATTGGACTGAAGCGGAGCTACTGTTCTTGTCAGTTTCCTAAGCAGAGATGAACTAGATATGGCCCGTGTGTGTAGGAAGCACAGTACTTGTGTTCTGAGCAAGCTCACTCTCTGGCCCTATAAGAAACACAGTACAGTAGAAGAGTGCTCTTTTCTCAAAAGCAGAGTGTGTTTCTTGTAAGGCGAGCTACAATTTGTTTCCCAGTCCTAAATGGAGTTGAATCACATGCAGTTTTTGGTCCTACGAGCAAGAGTTGTTTCCTGGTAATAAAGTCACTATTGTGCTCCCATTGCCATACACAGTGCAAATAGCACTCGCGTCTGTTCCCAGCAAGTACAGTGTATTGGATTGAAGAGGAGCTACCGTTCTTGTCAGTTTCCTAAGCAGAGTTGAACAAGATATGGCCCGTGTGTGTAGGAAGCACAGTTCATTTGTTCTGAGCAAGCTCCCTGTTAGGACCCCATGGGAAACACAGTAGAGTATAAGAAGAGTGCTCTTTTCTCAAAAGCAGAGTGTGTTTCTTGTAAGGCGAGCTAGTGTTTGTTTCCCAGTCAGAAATGGAGTTGAATCCCATGCAGTTTCTGGTCCTATGAGCAAGAGGTGTTTTCTGATAAGAAGAGTCACTATTGCGCTCCTATTGCCATACACAGTGCAAATAGCACTCACGTCTGTTCCCAGCTAGTACAGTGTATTGGACTGAAGAGGAGCTACCATTCTTGTCAGTTTCCTAAGCAGAGTTGAACTAGATATGGCCCGTGTGTGTAAAAAGCACAGTTCTTTTGTTCTGAGCAAGCTCACTCTTCGGACCCCATAGGAAACACAGTAGAGTAGAAGAGTGCTCTTTTCTCAAAAGCAGAGTGTGTTTCTTGTAAGGCAAGCTAGCGTTTGTTTCCCAGTCCTAAATGGAGTTGAATCACATCCTGTTTTTGGTACTTGGAGCAAGAGTTGTTTTATGGTAAGGAAAGTCACTATTGCACTCCCATTGCCATACACAGTGCAAATAGCACTCCCGTCTGTTCCCAGCAAGTACAGTGTATTGGACTGAAGAGGAGCTACTGTTCTTGTCAGTTTCCTAAGCAGAGTTGAACTAGATATGGCCCGTGTGTGTAGGAAGCACAGTTCTTTTGTTCTGAGCAAGCTCAATGTTCGGACCCCATAGGAAACACAGTAGAGTAGAAGACTGCTCTTTTCTCAAAAGCAGAGTGTGTTTCTTGTAAGGCCAGCAAGCGTTTGTTTTCCAGTCCTAAATGGAGTTGAATCACATGCAGTTTTTGGTCCTACCAGCAAGAGTTGTTTTCTGGTAATAAAGTCACTGTTGTGCTCCCATTGCCATACACAGTGTAAATAGCACTCGCATCTTCCCAGGAAGTACAGTGTATTGGACTGAAGCGGAGCTACTGTTCTTGTCAGTTTCCGAAGCAGAGTTGAACTAGATATGGCCCCTGTGTGTAGGAAGCACAGTTCTTTTGTTCTGAGCAAGCTCACTATTCGGACCCCATAGGAAACACAGTAGAGTAGATGAGTGCTCTTTTCTCAAAAGCAGAGTGTGTTTCTTGTAAGGCGAGCTAGTGTTTGTTTCCCAGTCAGAAATGGATTTGAATCCCATGCAGTTTCTTGTCCTATGAGTAAGAGTTGTTTTCTGATAAGAAGAGTCACTATTGTGCTCCTATTGCCATACACAGGGCAAATAGCACTCGAGTCTGTTCCCAGCTATTACAGTGTATTGGACTGAAGAGGAGCTACCGTTCTTGTCAGTTTCCTAAGCAGAGTTGAACTAGATATGGCCCGTGTGTGTAGGAAGCACAGTTCTTTTGTTCTGAGCAAGCTCACTCTTCGGACCCCATAGGAAACACAGTAGAGTAGAAGAGTGCTCTTTTCTCAAAAGCAGAGTGTGTTTCTTGTAAGGTGAGCTAGCCTTTGTTTCCCAGTCCTACATGGAGTTGAATCACATCCAGTTTTTGGTACTACGAGCAAGAGTTGTTTTCTGGTAATAAAATCACTATTGTGCTCCCATTGCCATACACAGTGCAAATGGCACTCGCATCTGTTCCCAGCAAGTACAGTGTATTGGACTGAAGCGGAGCTACTGTTCTTGTCAGTTACCTAAGCAGAGTTGAACTAGATATGGCCCGTGTGTGTAGGAAGCACAGTTCTTTTGTTCTGAGCAAGCTCACTGTTCGGACCCCATAGGAAACACAGTAGAGTAGAAGAGTGCTCTTTTCTCAAAAGCAGAGTGTGTTTCTTGTAAGGCGAGCTAGTGTTTGTTTCCCAGTCAGAAATGGAGTTGAATCCCATGCAGTTTCTGGTCCTACGAGCAAGAGTTGTTTTCTGGTAAGGAAAGTCACTATTGCGCTCCCATTGCCATACACAGTGCAAATAGCACTCGCGTCTGTTCCCAGGAAGTACAGTGTATTGGACTGAAGCGGAGCTACTGTTCTTGTCAGTTTCCTAAGCAGAGATGAACTAGATATGGCCCGTGTGTGTAGGAAGCACAGTACTTGTGTTCTGAGCAAGCTCACTCTCTGGCCCTATAAGAAACACAGTACAGTAGAAGAGTGCTCTTTTCTCAAAAGCAGAGTGTGTTTCTTGTAAGGCGAGCTAGTGTTTGTTTCCCAGTCAGAAATGGAGTTGAATCCCATGCAGTTTCTGGTCCTATGAGCAAGAGGTGTTTTCTGATAAGAAGAGTCACTATTGCGCTCCTATTGCCATACACAGTGCAAATAGCACTCGCGTCTGTTCCCAGCTAGTACAGAGTATTGGACTGAAGAGGAGCTACCATTCTTGTCAGCTTCCTAAGCAGAGTTGAACTAGATATGGCCCGTGTGTGTAAAAAGCACAGTTCTTTTGTTCTGAGCAAGCTCACTCTTCGGACCCCATAGGAAACACAGTAGAGTAGAAGAGTGCTCTTTTCTCAAAAGCAGAGTGTGTTTCTTGTAAGGCAAGCTAGCGTTTGTTTCCCAGTCCTAAATGGAGTTGAATCACATCCTGTTTTTGGTACTTGGAGCAAGAGTTGTTTTCTGGTAAGGAAAGTCACTATTGCACTCCCATTGCCATACACAGTGCAAATAGCACTCCCGTCTGTTCCCAGGAAGTACAGTGTATTGGACTGAAAAGGAGCTGCTGTTCTTGTCAATTTCCTAAGCAGAGTTGAACTAGATATGGCCCCTGTGTGTAGGTAGCACAGTTCTTTTGTTCTGAGCAAGCTCACTGTTCGGACACCATAGGAAACACAGTAGAGTAGAAGAGTGCTCTTTTCTCAGAGCAGAGTGTGTTTCTTGTAAGGCGAGCTAGCATTTGTTTCCCAGTCCTAAATGGAGCTGTATCACATGCAGTTTTTGGTTTTACGAGCAAGAGTTGTTTTCTGGTAATAAAGTCACTGTTGTACTCCCATTGCCATACACAGTGTAAATAGCACTCGCATCTGTTCCCAGCATGTACAGTGTATTGGACTGAAGCGGAGCTACTGTTCTTGTAAGTTTCCGAAGCAGAGTTGAACTAGATATGGCCCCTGTGTGTAGGAAGCACAGTTCTTTTGTTCTGAGCAAGCTCACTGTTCGGACACCATATGAAACACAGTAGAGTAGAAGAGTGCTCTTTTCTCAGAGCAGAGTGTGTTTCTTGTAAGGCGAGCTAGCATTTGTTTCCCAGTCCTAAATGGAGCTGTATCACATGCAGTTTTTGGTTTTACGAGCAAGATTTGTTTTCTGGTAATAAAGTCACTGTTGTACTCCCATTGCCATACACAGTGTAAATAGCACTCGCATCTGTTCCCAGCATGTACAGTGTATTGGACTGAAGCGGAGCTACTGTTCTTGTCAGTTTCCGAAGCAGAGTTGAACTAGATATGGCCCCTGTGTGTAGGAAGCACAGTTCTTTTGTTCTGAGCAAGCTCACTATTCGGACACCATAGGAAACACAGTAGAGTAGAAGAGTGCTCTTTTCTCAAAAGCAGAGTGTATTTCTTGTAAGGCGAGCTAGTGATTGTTTCCCAGTCAGAAATGGAGTTGAATCCCATGCAGTTTCTTGTCCTATGAGTAAGAGTTGTTTTCTGATAAGAAGAGTCACTATTGTGCGCCTATTGCCATACACAGGGCAAATAGCACTCGAGTCTGTTCCCAGCTAGTACAGTGTATTGGACTGAAGAGGAGCTACCATTCTTGTCAGTTTCCAAAGCAGAGTTGAACTAGATATGGCCCGTGTGTGTAGGAAGCACAGTTCTTTTGTTCTGAGCAAGCTCACTGTTTGGACCCCATAGGAAACACAGTAGAGTAGAAGAGTGCTCTTTTCTCAAAAGCAGAGTGTGTTTCTTGTAAGGCGAGCTAGCCTTTGTTTCCCAGTCCTAAATGGAGTTGAATCACATCCAGTTTTTGGTACTACGAGCAAGAGTTGTTTTCTGGTAATAAAGTCACTATTGCGCTCCCATTGCCATACACAGTGCAAATAGCACGCGCATCTGTTCCCAGCAAGTACAGTGTATTGGACTGAAGTAGAGCTACTGTTCTTGTCAGTTACCTAAGCAGAGTTGAACTAGATATGGCCCGTGTGTGTAGGAAGCACAGTTCTTTTGTTCTGAGCAAGCTCACTGTTCGGACCCCATAGGAAACACAGTAGAGTAGAAGAGTGCTCTTTTCTCAAAAGCAGAGTGTGTTTCTTGTAAGGCGAGCTAGTGTTTGTTTCCCAGTCAGAAATGGAGTTGAATCCCATGCAGTTTCTGGTCCTACGAGCAAGAGTTGTTTTCTGGTAAGGAAAGTCACTATTGCGCTCCCATTGCCATACACAGTGCAAATAGCACTCGTGTCAGTTCCCAGGAAATACAGTGTATTGGACTGAAGCGGAGCTACTGTTCTTGTCAGTTTCTTAAGCAGAGATGAACTAGATATGGCCCGTGTGTGTAGGAAGCACAGTACTTGTCTTCTGAGCAAGCTCACTCTTCTGGCCCTATAAGAAACACAGTACAGTAGAAGAGTGCTCTTTTCTCAAAAGCAGAGTGTGTTTCTTGTAAGGCGAGCTAGCATTTGTTTCCCAGTCCTAAATGGAGTTGAATCACATGCAGTTTTTGGTCCTACGAGCAAGAATTGTTTCCTGGTAATAAAGTCACTATTGTGCTCCCATTGCCATACACAGTGCAAATAGCACTCGCGTCTGTTCCCAGCTAGTACAGTGTATTGGACTGAAGAGGAGCTACCGTTCTTGTCAATTTCCTAAGCAGAGTTGAACTAGATATGGCCCGTGTGTGTTAAAACACAGTTCTTTTGTTCTGAGCAAGCTCACTCTTCGGACCCCATAGGAAACACAGTAGAGTAGAAGAGTGCTCTTTTCTCAAAAGCAGAGTGTGTTTCTTGTAAGGCAAGCTAGCGTTTGTTTCCCAGTCCTAAATGGAGTTGAATCACATCCTGTTTTTGGTACTTGGAGAGAGTTGTTTTCTGGTAAGGAAAGTCACTATTGCACTCCCATTGCCATACACAGTGCAAATAGCACTCCCGTCTGTTCCCAGGAAGTACAGTGTATTGGACTGAAGAGGAGCTGCTGTTCTTGTCAATTTCCTAAGCAGAGTTGAACTAGATATGGCCCCTGTGTAGGAAGCACAGTTCTTTTGTTCTGAGCAAGCTCACTGTTCTGACACCATAGGATACACAGTAGAGTAGAAGAGTGCTCTTTTCTCAAAAGCAGAGTGTGTTTCTTGTAAGGAGAGCTAGCGTTTGTTTCCCAGTCCTAAATGGAGTTGAATCACATACAGTTTCTGGTCCTACGAGCAAGAGTTGTTTTCTGGTAAGAAGAGTCACTACTGTTCTCCCATTGTCATACAGAGTGCAAATAGCACTCGTGTCTGTTGCCAGCAAGTACAGTGTATTGGACTGAAAAGGAGCTCCTATTCTTGTCAGTTTCCTAAGCAGAGTTGAACTACATATGGTCCGTGTGTGTAGGAAGCACAGTTCTTTTGTTCTGAGCAAGCTCACTGTTCGGACCCCATAGGAAACACAGTAGAGTAGAAGAGTGCTCTTTTCTCAGAGCAGAGTGTGTTTCTTGTAAGGCGAGCTAACATTTGTTTCCCAGTCCTAAATGGAGCTGTATCACATGCAGTTTTTGGTCCTACGAGCAAGAGTTGTTTTCTGGTAAGAAGAGTCACTGTTGTACTCCCATTGCCATACACAGTGTAAATAGCACTCGCATCTGTTCCCAGCAAGTACAGTGTATTGGACTGAAGCGGAGCTACTGTTCTTGTCAGTTTCCTAAGCAGAGTTGAACTAGATATGGCCCCTGTGTGTAGGAAGCACAGTTCTTTTGTTCTGAGCAAGCTCACTATTCGGACCCCATAGGAAACACAGTAGAGTAGAAGAGTGCTCTTTTCTCAAAAGCAGAGTGTGTTTCTTGTAAGGCGAGCTAGTGTTTGTTTCCCAGTCAGAAATGGAGTTGAATCCCATGCAGTTTATTGTCCTATGAGTAAGAGTTGTTTTTTGATAAGAAGAGTCACTATTGTGCTCCTATTGCCATACACAGGGCAAATAGCACTCGAGTCTGTTCCCAGCTAGTACAGTGTATTGGACTGACGAGGAGCTACCTTTCTTGTCAGTTTCCTAAGCAGAGTTGAACTAGATATGGCCCGTGTGTGTAGGAAGCACAATTCTTTTGTTCTGAGCAAGCTCACTGTTTGGACCCCATAGGAAACACAGTAGAGTAGAAGAGTGCTCTTTTCTCAAAAGCAGAGTTTGTTTCTTGTAAGGCGAGATAGTGTTTGTTTCCCAGTCCTAAATGGACTTGAATCACATGCAGTTTTTTGTCCTACGACCAAGAGTTGTTTTGTGGTAAGGAAAGTTACTATTGCGCTCCCATTTACATACACACTGCAAATAGCACTCGCGTCTGTTCCCAGCAAGTACAGTGTATTGGACTGAAGCGGAGCTACTGTTCTTGTCAGTTTCCTAAGCAGAGTTGAACTAGATATGGCCCGTGTGTGTAGGAAGAACAGTTCTTTTGTTCTGAGCAAGCTCACTGTTCGGACCCCATAGGAAATACAGTAGAGTAGAAGAAGAGTGCTCTTTTCTCAAAAGCAGAGTGTGTTTCTTGTAAGGCGAGCTAGTGTTTGTTTCCCAGTCAGAAATGGAGTTGAATCCCATGCAGTTTCTGGTCCTATGAGCAAGAGGTGTTTTCTGATAAGAAGTGTCACTATTGCGCTCCTATTGCCATACACAGTGCAAATAGCACTCGAGTCTGTTCCCAGCTAGTACAGTGTATTGGACTGAAGAGGAGCTACCGTTCTTGTCAGTTTCCTAACCAGAGTTGAACTAGATATGGCCCGTGTGTGTAGGAAGCACAGTTCTTTTGTTCTGAGCAAGCTCACTCTTCGGACCCCATAGGAAACACAGTAGAGTAGAAGAGTGCTCTTTTCTCAAAAGCAGAGTGTGTTTCTTGTAAGGCAAGCTAGCGTTTGTTTCCCAGTCCTAAATGGAGTTGAATCACATCCTGTTTTTGGTACTTGGAGCAAGAGTTGTTTTCTGGTAAGGAAAGTCACTATTGCACTCCCATTGCCATACACAGTGCAAATAGCACTCGCGTCTGTTCCCAGGAAGTACAGTGTATTGGACTGAAGAGGAGCTGCTGTTCTTTCAATTTCCTAAGCAGAGTTGAACTAGATATGGCCCCTGTGTGTAGGAAGCACAGTTCTTTTGTTCTGAGCAAGCTCACTGTTCCGACCCCATAGGATACACAGTAGAGTAGAAGAGTGCTCTTTTCTCAAAAGCAGAGTGTGTTTCTTGTAAGGAGAGCTAGCGTTTGTTTCCCAGTCCTAAATGGAGTTGAATCACATACAGTTTCTGGTCCTACGAGCAAGAGTTGTTTTCTGGTAAGAAGAGTCACTATTGTGCTCCCATTGTCATACAGAGTGCAAATAGCACTCGCGTCTGTTCCCAGAAAGTACAGTGTATTGGACTGAAAAGGAGCTACTGTTCTTGTCAGTTTCCTAAGCAGAGTTGAACTACATATGGTCCGTGTGTGTAGGAAGCACAGTTCTTTTGTTCTGAGCAAGCTCACTGTTCGTTCCCCATAGGATACACAGTCGAGTAGAAGAGTGCTCTTTTCTCAAAAGCAGAGTGTGTTTCTTGTTAGGCGAGCTAGCGTTTGTTTCCCAGTCCTAAATGGAGTTGAATCACATGCAGATTCTTGTCCTACGAGCAAGAGTTGTTTTCTGGTAATAAAGTCACTGTTGCACTCCCTTTGCCATACACATTGTAAATAGCACTCGCATCTGTTCCCAGCAAGTACAGTGTATTGGACTGAAGCAGAGCTACTGTTCTTGTCAGTTTCCTAAGCAGAGTTGAACTAGATATGGCCCGTGTGTGTAGGAAGCCCAGTTCTTTTGTTCTGAGCAAGCTCACTGTTTGGACCCCATAGGAAACACAGTCGAGTAGAAGAGTGCTCTTTTCTCAAAAGCAGAGTGTGGTTCTTGTTAGGGGAGCTAGCGTTTGTTTCCCAGTCCTAAATGGAGTTGAATCCCATGCAGATTCTTGTCCTACGAGCAAGAGTTATTTTCTGGTAATAAAGTCACTATTGCGCTCCCATTGCCATACACATTGCAAATATCACTCGCATCTGTTCCCAGCAAGTACAGTGTATTGGACTGTAGCGGAGCTACTGTTCTTGTAAGTTTCCTAAGCAGAGTTGAACTAGATATGGCCCGTGTGTGTAGGAAGCCCAGTTCTTTTGTTCTGAGCAAGCTCACTGTTCGGACCCCATAGGATACACAGTAGAGTAGAAGAGTGCTCTTTTCTCAAAAGCAGAGTGTGTTTCTTGTAAGGAGAGCTAGCGTTTGTTTCCCAGTCCTAAATGGAGTTGAATCACATACAGTTTCTGGTCCTACGAGCAAGAGTTGTTTTCTGGTAAG